>NW_009913499.1:47502-60045 GCF_000696875.1 Nestor notabilis | reverse complement strand
AGCAGGAACTTCACTAGACTGTCACCACTTCGCACATACAATAAATAGATCTGTTGATCAAAGTGGTTGTGGTAGTTTTCAGTTTTCCAAATAAAATTACTATAACAAAATAGGTCAAAACAAGCAAACTAAATACAATGAGGAACACAAAAGGAAAAGACTCTTGCAAAAGAATCCCATGATGATTTTGGGTAGTAACCTGCATCAGTAATAGAATTATTCTCTTTCTACAGCACTATGTTTTGGTCCCGTAGGCAAAAATGATCTATTCACCCTTTGCTGGAAAACACTGTAAGATAGTGCAGGTAGACCACAACAGATGTCTCATGTCCATGCTATAACTCCAGATACCCAGAGTCAGGTCCTGGCTCTGTCAGGCTTCCCATATAGCCTTGGGTAAATACTTCAGCCTACCTGCTGTGTCTGTTCCTTATGTGTAAAGAGGAAAATACTGCTTTAGCCAGGGAAATGTCACTAAGCAATAAACCAGAAAGGACTGTGAGAATGTCAGGTCTGATGCATGTTATGAACAGTGAGCATCATGGAAGTGTTTGGACAGACAGGACAGACTGAAATGCACATGAGTACAGGAAATGTACTTTATTAATACTCTTGAAAAAGATGTTAACAGTATAATTAGTTAGTGAGCATCATGGAAGTGTTTGGACAGACAGGACAGACTGAAATGCACATGAGTACAGGAAATGTACTTAATACTCTTGAAAAAGATGTTAACAGTGTAATTAGTTTTGAGGGGCAAACCTTCCTTTTCAAGATCTGAAAAGGAACAAATTATTCACAGACAAAGCCAAACTGTAGGTCAAATTCTTCATGATTAAATCAGTGTTGACATAATAGACAAACAGTTTATTATCCACTGAAGGTTTTTAGTTTCCAGTCATCTTAAAGTAAAAATTTAAGAAATACCAAAGGAAGAAGATTGCTTCGTGACCTCTCAATATTTCCAAGTATCTTGAAGAAGAAAACAAGTGACAGGCACAAGCTGCATAATTGTAATGGGAAAATAAGCATTACTGAAGTTCTCTGGTGCAGACCCCTCATTGGTTAACTGGGCAATTCTGATTTCACTAGCTTAAACCCTCTTGATTTATTGGATATGCCCAACTGTATTAAGGACAAGAACAGGGAGTACACAGAAATGCTACTGGGAGAAGTGAAGGATAGAGGTTGAGCTATCCAATCTGTCTTTTATTGTAGTATTTGAGCTCTTCAGATTGATAGAGATCTACAAACCTCAAACCTGGATACAAGCAGAGGAGTCGCTGATGTAGAGATCTT
This sequence comes from Nestor notabilis, assembly GCF_000696875.1. NCBI lineage: Eukaryota > Metazoa > Chordata > Aves > Psittaciformes > Psittacidae > Nestor > Nestor notabilis. Next base: position 58,746 of record NW_009913499.1, on the reverse strand, counting down.
GATTCTGAAAGGTTCTGGAATGGTTTTACATGGGACAGAGTGGCCAACTAGCACAACCTCACTAAGCTAAGCAAGTTACATGGTGGAATTTTACTTTCTTCTGTTGGAGGTGTTACTCCATTATAGCCAGATAGGAGTCCTTCAGAAGCACAACTTCTTCCAGTAAAGAAACATATCAGTGCAGAGGATTTACTCCCTTTGCACTTCAGGTTTGTTAGTCATAATGTTGATATTTCTCAGTATTTGTGATTATCACATGGAAAAATACAGCCAGAGAAGATCAGACCAAAGGCCAGGGAGCCAGGCACCTGCTTTCTGACTGCTGTCAGGAGCACACAGGTGAAAGAACAGAGCAAGCAGGATAAATACCACATGCAGTGCAGATCATTGCACACCATGACCCAGTGATGCAATTTCACACATTCATGTTTGTATAAAAATGCTGAAGCCAATACAGAGCGTGTGCTGCTTCTCCTTCAGTCCAGTTACTGCAAGTATATGCATCCCTCCTGCATGGACATGGGTGCTGCCATAATTCCCTTCTTCCTTTAGATGTTCTAACATTCCCTAGAGAACATACAAAAGATATCCAAGGACACTTTCCTGATAGTCCTCTAAATGTGTACAGAAGAAAGCATTTCTAAACAGAATAGTTAAAAAGCCCATCATATTCTTGGCTTTCCACTGCCAAATTCCTGTCTCTGCCATGGGATCCTATAGGATTTCTAACGAGGAAATCTTTATAGCAAAGATTTAACAGACCCAAACTGCCAGAAATCATTTGGATTTAGGGGATCAGAAAACATTAGAAGAACAGGGGACAGCAGCTGAGCTATTTCTAGAAGAGAAAGAAAGTCCTGTCACTACACTCCCGCTCCACTTAATGCGTCACATTCCAAATAGAAACTTCACTTACCCACATAGTGAATTTCCAGTTTGCCTGTGTATATAAAGTATTTTCCTACTTAGGATATTAGAGAATACATCTACAGATATCTAAAACTTGGAGATGTTTTATTGTACAGGAATTATTCTATGTACATGTTCTTCCTAAACAGAGTCATTGTGTAATCCATTGTTGTCATTACTACCCAATCTGCTATGTCTCATAATACTTTCCTAATCAGGAAATGTCCTATTTTATGATTAATCCACAGGAGATATTTGGAAGTGTTTTCTTCGAAGTATGTTTTCTCTAATCCTTTCTCAAAATGTTTTTTAAAGTATATCACAAAATAAAGATATGAAAGTGAATAAACTTCAGATTCAGGGCTCTCTTTTCCAAGGCTAACTTTTTCCATGGCTTGACAATAGTCTTATTTTGGGTTATGGTGTACATTTTAGATTATGCCATCTGGTTACTTCAACACTTGTCTCACAACTCTCAGTCAATTCTGAAGTGATGTGGTAATAAAGTAGGGAAGTTGGAAGTATTTCTTCATACTTAACTCAAAAACTTCCTTTGGTCCAAAAGCAAGTATTTAGGTTTGTGATAAGCTTTTTGTTCAATGGCTTTTTGTTTTGAAAAAGCTTTTGAGTGTAGCCAAATAGCCAGGCCAGAAGTACTACATCTAAATGTATGCTTTTAAAGTAAAATACAAAACTGACTTACTGATTGTGCACATTTCCTGATTAGTGATCTTCATTTCTTGACATTATTTCCCTGATCATCTCACATCATGGTCACAGCTCAAATTCCCATCTGTTCCTATAGGCTTGAATTCTGAATGTCTTGACATTTACTGAAATTCCAGATCACAGCGGAGGATGCCACTGCCATTTCCTACTTTCATATCCATATAATTGTTGCACTTGAGCTGTTCTGGAAAACTCAAATTGAAACAAATTAGCAGTTGCTCTCTTTGTAAGAGGAACTGTCCTTGAGATACGGGTAACACGCAAAGTCAGTGACAGTAGGACAGCTGAGGAAACAGAAGATGTGTTATAACAAGAATTGGATGTTATTCTCTGAAGTTCAGAGCAACTCTTTGCCAAGCAAGAGCGTATTTTCGGCAATCCTTGTTACTACTGACTCACTCAAGAACCAATCAACTTACTGCAGCAAGGAAAGGTTATTTAGAAAGGAATTCAGTGCTCATAGCCTTGGGTAAATGACTTTGAAAGTCATAGCTACAGAGCAGCAACAGCCACTGCTCGGTGTGCCTGAGAAAGTGTTCGAGTGACCCTACTCACTGCCTGGAAAGTCAGCATGCTTTTACAGCAACCTTATGTCAGGTCAAGCAGCAGTCTGTCAAAAGATGAAAGACTGTGAAATACCTACTGGAGGTTACTGTCACTGAGCCTTCTGACCCAGCAGTGATGCACACTGCTGCCTGCGCTGCAGAATTCCCTCTGGTATTTGAGTGGTTTAAATGAGTTTGCCATGAAACACTGGGTGAGCGTCACTGACACTCAATTTGAGTGAAATAACAGCTCTGATGTAGTCCTGTATCTACTCCATTTCTCTCCCGAGCATTCCCTCCACAGATCCTTTCCTTGTAAACAGCACACACATTCTGATTGTCCCAACTGGGCATTTTGCAGTTGTAGGGTAAGAAAAAACACCACATGAATGAGAGATTAGAAGAGTTCTGGAATGCCACAAAGTTTGGAAACCCAGGTGGAAAACAGGGATGGTCTGTTAGCACTGAAAGGTATCACCCTTCCAGATACTGCACACAAGTGAAACAGAGAAGCAGAAGCTGAGATCTTGGTCAAAGCCAGTCCAGAAATCCAGTACAAAAAAAACATGCTAGTTCAGACTCAGGTGTAAACACATTTTAAGTGGCTGTGAGTTCTGTAAGGAGCAACTTCCAAACCAACTGGACTTGGCTGCACACATACAATAGAAAGCACAGCTACCAGCTTACAGTGAATCCAGGTGCACTACACTGGTTTCTGACCCTGTGGTACCTAAAGGTGTGTTCAGATTGACTAAATCAACGGCTGTTGTCTGATATCTGGTGGGACAGGAACATTGTATCCCACAAATAGTTATATGGTAAATCCAGAGTATTTCAGGAGCACAGGTAAGGTGCAAGCGTATGGCAGAATAGTGGGGTTGTGAGTGTCACCATTAACAACAGGCTCCATGATAAGGCAGTTGGAATTCTGTACCTGTCCCAGTTTGCTTTATCTTTACATTTGTGTCACAGTAAGTATAAATATGCCAGAAATAAACCCTTGAATCTAAGAATTTCTGAAGTGTAAGGACTTCTGCAAGCAACCAGCAATTCAGTGGGCTGGCCTGAAAACACTTAAAATTATTGGCTTTCTTTAAGTGCAAACTCTGCAAGAATCCCTACTTTTTATAATACCTCAAGGTGAACACTCACATGGAAAACCCCTGCAAATCCCTTTCCCATTAGTTTTGTGTTTGCACCATCTCTGGTCCACTTCTGCAACAGCATTTTCTTCCCTTGGAGACTTCAAAACATCTTCTCTACAGATGTGTTTTACAATCACATCTTTACGAAATTAGAATAAGAAAGCTTCAAGCTTCTCAATGCAATAGATCACTTGAAGTATGTTATTTTCAGTGTCCAAGATACAGGCAAAAAAACAAAGAGCAAGAGTATTACAAGGAAAAACAGAAGGAGTGGGAGGTGTGTGGAAAATCATGTCCTGAAATGATTTTCGTTAATCTATCCCTTAATTAGAAGATAACCCTCAGAGGGATTCAGACAAACATCTTTGTCACAATTTGTTGGCTTCTAATGAATATGGATAAGTAGCTCTTAATAACAAATTGGGAAATACCCTACTAATATAATTGTAGAATAGCCCTATCTCCTGGTCATTAGACTGATGGTTCAGGATGAGGGTGGGAAGGAAGGAACACCTATTTTCATCCTTTCAGCTAACCTCTTGGGGGTTAGGTTGGACTTTAAGACAGCAGTCAACCAGGAACCTGTATCTTCCTGCCAGACAGGCATTAGGGTAATATTTGGGCAGGTGACTTGAGCTCTGCATACCACGAGTCTGACTATAGGAAGTAATCTGTCCCCCACATCATGTTCTGCCTTCCTTCAACCCAAGTAAACCTTTGTCCCTACATTGCCTGCCCTGTGCTCATGCATAAGCAAGATTTTTCTAACCACTTAGACCTTCCCAACAGTGTCCTCTGAAGTCTTCAGCCCTTTTCCTCTCACAAAATTCATTGCCTAGATATCCTCTGGGTTCCAAACTTTCCTATTGTTCCTTTGATACACATTAGCCTAAAATAAATGCCCCAAAAATGTAATGCTAGGATTAATATTTCAGTAGCTATTTAGGGCAGAAGAAGTGAGCATTTTTATATAAAGATACCACTTTGTCTAAGTTCATTCCAGCTGGATAAGCTGGAGCAGAAATTGAGAGTAATGTGCAAGCCAGCCCACAGAGCCTTGAGATAATGGCTAGCTGTGAAGTAAGGGCAAACAATGGTAATGTGAAGTTTGGTTAGCATCTCAGACAGTTTAAGTATCCTTCCTGTAAGCAACTGTGCCAAGGCCCACTCTGTAGCCAATGTCATGCAGAAAGTTAGCAGAGAAGTTGGACTGAGCGCCCAGAAGTTCTAATTCTCCCAAGAGTGATTTCATTTTCCTCAGATAGCATTTTAAGTTGGACAGCTAAAAATGCTTTGAAAATATTGTCTATTCTTTTCAAGACACAGAAAAGCCACACAGTATCTCTTCCTTCAGCATGTTTTGTCCCTCTCAATTTGGAGATTCACTGTTTAATTCTTGCTCAGAATCTAGTTTTGCAAGAAGTCATAAAACTGTTGAAATCAAAACACGTCCCATACCAGTTTAGTGGGGCAAGTCCTTTGTGGACATCAGTGGTATTGCTGCTGTGGCCAAGGTAAATGAAATTCAGCCCAGTATAGATGCACTGAAGAAGCAACTGGGAGTGAAAGACACCATGAGAATGGATAAACACATTGGAAAAAACTTTCAGGTTTGCATTTGGTTTTCAGGTTACAGTTAAGAAGGAAGCAGCTTCAAGAATTCAATATGTCTTAACTACTGTTCATGGGAATCATTTATAATTAGTTCTTTAACTCTGCTGGTGAAAGATGTTTATCACAAGCTCCCATCAGTATCTGTTAACTTGCTGTCTCACTAGGTTAGCCAAGGCATAACAAGATATTTTTGTCCCTTCTGATGGAGATGCAATTTCCTTCTGCCAATCACAGTACTGACATGTCACAATAATGGCTCATAAGACTTTGTAATGTTTGTCATAACCAATACTTCTGTGATTATCAGGTAGAAAAAAAAATACCAAGCTGTATTTTTAAGCTATTTTCCACAAGTCTCCCTCCCTATCACCCCAAAGCTTCATTTCAGCTTCTTCAGCCTTTATCTTAACTCTTCAGGAAACAAACCCAGAATGTGTTTTCTCCTGTCCTTCTCCCTTTGAAAGGAAAGTAACATACTTCAGAGTACAGTCTACCACATGTTTGGCTTTAGAGTTTGGGGACACTGTCAGAGACAGCCCCCGCATCTTGTACTTCATATGCAAGCCAAACAAGTGAAGATGCCAGCAGCTGCTTTGGAAGCCCACAGCATGTAAAGTCTTTGTGTGGAGCACAGATCTGGATTCTCCTGGGCAGATTCACCCTCCTCCAAGTCTGGCAGGGTGCTCAGATGAGGAGCAGGGCTGCCCAGACCTGTCCTTGCTCCAGCCCAGCTCCAAGCCAGACCACCACAAGCTCTGCCAGGCACTGCAAAGACCTTTTGGGAGCATAGAGACTTCACATCAGTTTAGTATCACCAGATGATTTAGAGCACAGGTAGAGCAGATCCCAGACTGCCTGCAGAGGGCTAAGCAGTATTGTCCTATAGTGCAATCTAGTTCAAGCATAGACTGCATTCAGACAGAGGAGTCTGATATTTGGGACACAAGGTTGAGGATACTCAGTAGCGGCACTGGCTAAGTGCAGCAGGTAAGTTTTGCCTATACCTCAAATTCAATCCCAGATCCGGGCAATAGTTTCTAGTATGCTTATGTTAATTTCTTCAAACCCTGCTACACACACAGGGTTGAAAGAAAATGGTTGTGAGCCTGAGCCTCTCAGAGTCTTAAAGGAAAGATTCCTGAGAAGCCAGATACTCCTATAGCCTTTCATTTCCAATCTCTTTATTCCGTCACCAGAAGTGTCTTGAGAACATGACAAACTTTAATCCATTTGCCCATACCATCTCAAAATGAACCGGTGCAAACAAAAGCCTGGCGTGTAAAGGGACATGGGTTACTTCAGTCGGTGATAACCTAGAAGACATAAGGGTTCTACCACCACATCTGGAGTGCAGAAAGCCTGAAAGCCTCAAGTCTTCCACAAACTCAGAACCTTCTCATGCAATGTCACAGCTTATCCCCAGCAGTGACACATCAGACACCAGGCTTCTGCACAAGCCCTTCTCTGGATTGAAGAGTTTGGGAACCAAACTATCTTTTCCACATTGAAAAGGCTCCCTCTGGATCATAAGAGCACATGCAGCCTTCTTGGAAATGGGGGTGCGATTAGGGGCTCCATTATGCAAAGAATTGATAGAGACCTGAATGGGTAACAGCTTTCAAAGCTCTGTAGATTGAGTTCTGCTCTAGTTTGTGCCTGAATAAATCTGGATGCACCCTTAACAGTAAGGTCTACATTCCCCTGTACGGCGGTTCAAGTGAATTTTGCCCATTCACTGCCTACAGAAGATGTACCAACATGAAAAGAGCCACAAGTAATCTACTTTGACAAGAGCTGCTATAATGAGTCACAAGTTCTTATCGCACCTTTGAGCCACACCATTAGCTCCAGGATACAGTGTTCTCAGCAGTCAGCACCACTGCAGTCCTAGCTGCCTTTCTGACAGGATGTTTCCTGTCCCTCTTTGGAAAGATGACTTTCAGAAGCTGTCTCTGTAGACCTCCTCATAGCCAGCTATATGAGTAAGATGTGCAATCACTAAAATAGATGCCACCCCTTCCCTTGATATGCCTGTACTTAGACACTGGGCAAGTATTCTATTGAACTGGACCTAAAAAGCAATGTGTGGTGCTTTAACCTTTTAGTCTGTTCCTGGAGAAACCCTGCTCTGGCTCCTTGATGTGACATCACATGTCAGTTTTATCTGGTGGAATTGGCATTCTGGTGTTTTGAATGGCACAAGCTAGCTGAAGAGCAGTATCTTGCCACTGCAGCAGTTTTAAGTCTTGTGCTGTTGGGGTTTTTTGTTTCTTAAACAATACTGTCAGCTCATTGTACAAGCCAGGAACCTGCTTTTCAACTACCACTGTGTTTTGAACACCCTATGTGGAAACATCCAACACTGAGTACAAAATACAGAAGCACTGAAACAGACACTTCTGGAAACAGAAGTCATCTGAAAGAACCACCCACCATCTTAATCACTTGATGATACATCATATGATTGCCTTCTTCAGACAACTTTCATTATCATTCAGATTTCTGTATATTACCAATAGGTTCACAGTGCTGCTTTATTGCCTGTAATAAGTCTTGCACAGCTCTCTGCAAGCATACAACTGGTAAGAAAGTCATTCCACTCATTTATCTGCACAGAAAGGTGGGATTAGACAGTTCCTTCCTTGGCACCACATACAAGAACTTGGGTGGAAGAGTGTAGGTAAGGTAATTAGACTCTCACCCCATTAGCCTAGCTCTATCCCACATTACCTGTGTCAGGTTTGTAGCAGCCAAGGACAAACCCAGTGAATTTTAACAGAGCATTTCATTAACCTTGGACACATCCATACACCTGGAACTCACCACTGATTAAAACCATGTAGCAGCAGTTAAGTGTTGTGTTTAATAAGCATACAAATACAAGATTGAAGCAGCACATTAGTGTGACTACCTTTTCGACTCATTACTGCAATCTTCATTTCTCCTATAGCACAATGCTTTGTTTCTGGTCATGTCTAAAAATATGCAGCCCCAAAAGCATTGCTTCCTGGAAGAGCTGTAGGGCTACACAAGCCTGTGAGCTGTGGCTTTCACAGCCATGACAGTAGCTGTGAACTTCCCAGTGGTGGTGGTTTGGTTTTTCTTTAGCTCAAGAACTCAAATTCAGCTTTTAGGTACAAGGGGTTGATTAATAAAAAGGGAAGGTTTACATGGACACTTATGCAATTGGTTTCTGGAACTTTTATGCCAGAAGTCATTTCACATGAAAGGAAAAGATACTTATTCTGACATTTGCTGTCATGAATGGGAATTAAGTAATGGGGTTGGCTGGTTCAGAACTCAGTTGTGCGGGAAATCATGTCCTTTCCAAGGATGTAGAGGGACTTGGACACAAAGCCAAGCAAAGTTGCTGCTAGAAAGAGAAGTCCCCTTCTTGGGTGGGAACAGAGAACTAATTTTCCACAACATGAACAGAATATAACCAGAATTTAAACTGCTCCTTACAAGAAATACCTTCAGATTTATTTCTCCACCCTCCCAGGTGCATTTTCCTTCCCCGAGAACATCCTTTGTTATCAACATCACAAAAATAATGCAGAGTTACAGAAGAATGGTTCTTGAGTGACTAAACTGATCCAGCCACATGGGCAAGAGACAGGGAGCTGCCAATAAAGCATTTCAAACACAGGAGAAATTTGGGAAAGCAAGAAATCCTAGCAAGAAAACCATACAATTCACTTCAAAAACTACCATAATGCTCTGCGCATGCTGGACATGATCTTTATTTTCCTCATCTTACAACTAATTTACACATTTTTAAGTGACATTTTGAGCAATAAGTAGAAATTAATATGTATACACTGGAGTGATATAGTGAAAGAATTAAATTGCATTTTAAAGTTCTCTTGAGGACAACTCGGCAGCCTTCAAAAAGCAGTTATATTAACCACAGGAGAGCAATCTTCATAAGAGTGCTACTAAAAATTATTCAGTTGTCAGTTTGTTTTAATCCAAGCCTTACCTTTTAAAGGGGTCTTGATAAACTGTAACAAAACTACATATTCTTCACATTTCACTACATTTGCTATGTAAATCATTTTGAAGCACTTGAATAATTCAGGCTGGTTTACCATGAAGTTCCCTGTAGCTTTGGGCATACATGAAGCCCTAAGGTGGTTCAGTGGTGGGGGAAAGAGCTTACCAGCTTGTCATAGCTCTGAGCTTGCTATGTGACCTAAACCTGAAGCTGGGATTAGTGTAAGGATTACATTATTGGAAATCAGTGCATTTGGTAAGTGTTCAGAAATACCATCTGTTTTCAAGAGAAATACTGAAATACATGAAAAAAGGGAGTTTAGGTTATAGTAAACTTAAATGAGGTCATCATGAGCATGAGGAGACCAGCCACGATACCTGTCATGGTTTAACCTCAGCTGGCATCTAAGGACCACAGAGCTACTTGCTCACTCTCCCCCAACTCCCCAGTGGGATGGGGAAGAAAATGATAGGAAATGTAAGAACCCATAAATTGAGATAAGAACCATTTAATAATCAGAATGAAATTAAAGTACACCATAATAATAGAGAGGAAGGAATAAACAAGTGATGCACAATACTGCTGCTCACCATCTGCTGACTGATAACCAGCCCACCATTGAACAGTGATCAACCCCTTCCAGTCAGTTCCCCCTCCCAGTTCCTATACGAGGCATGATGTGCTGTGGATGGAATACCCTTTTGGCTAGTTTGGGTCAGCGCTCCTGGATGTGCTTCCTCCCAGCTTCTTGTGCCCTTCCTCACTGGCAAAGCATGAGAGACTGAGAAGTCCTTGACTTAAAGCACTACTCAGCAACAACTGAAACAGTGTTAGCAACATTCGTAGATCAAAGCCAAAACACAGCACTGCACCAGCTACTAGGAAGAAAACTAACTCCATCCCAGCCAAAACCAGGACAATACCCTAGATCACACAAGTGGTGCTGGTCCTGAGCACCATGGACTCTCTGTAACTGCCTGTTACAAGAGCCCTTTATAGAGAGTTACCAAGTGTAGCTCAAGATAAAGGATTTAAAACCTTGTGATTGTCTACAGTTAAAAATAGCATGCTGGTTTTATCAGAAAGCCTTATCTACTTTTCTTGATTTGAATCAGCAATTAGAAAATTAAATCCAAACCAAAACAGCCTATTTGGAGGTTGGCCTATTTTAAGCAAGTTTCACAACAGTACTATAACATCCTTGAGGATACTACAGACTTATTTGCCAGATGTTAGTAATGCCTTCCCACAAGCACTGCGGTATGGTATATTGTGTTATTTCTATTATACCTGGTTTCTTATTTTAAATGGTGCAATTTTTAGACTATTTTCTTTATAATTCATACATTAGTAGCTTAAATAATTAAAGCCAGGGTAGCTGGAGCCAACAGGCTAGTCAGAGACCTTTGCAGCTCATACAAACCATGGGGCTGTAAATAAAAGCATGGGAAAGGATGACCCAGTACTGCTACAACTTTTCTCTATCAGCAGATTCCTTCTGGTGCCTCTTAAGCCTACCTCAGATTTACACCTTTTACGACTGTCTTATTTACATGTTCCAGTTAAAGCTGATCAGAGAAGTCTAGACAAAGTCAAAATGGGATTTTTATTTAATGCACACCTACAACAGATATCTATTTTAAAGCCAGATCTCAGTAGAACTTGCTTTGCTATGACTCACATTCATCAGTTCAGTTCAGTGGGGACTTATATTTTTATGCCTTGGATTAGGTGCTGCTTTACCTGCAGCAATAGGAAACAAAAACTCTACAGTGATGACACGGATTTTAGGTCACATGAACCATGAGGCTTCCTAGCAATAGAAAAAACAGGACCCAATGCAAACAAGGCACACTACAGTTTTAGCAACCAAACCCCAAAATGGCCAATTCTGGAAGATCTATGCAAGAAAGTGCTTAACACCCATCAAAAGGATCTGGGGCCTCATGAGAAAAGCCTCAGATGCATTTCAGCAGCAGGCAGGCAGCTGCCTTTTGTCAAATACTCAGATGGCTACAGCATTCACCCTGAAAACGGGACCCAGGTCCTTTTGGCTTTCTTATTAAAGAAAAGCCTCCTTGCCCCGAGCTTCAACTGAGCAGTATTGGGCAGGAGGGGATGGGGAGATGCTCCCTGCTCCTCTTAAGGAAGCTGCTCTGCTGTGCAGCAGGAGCACAGAATCACTGGGCCTGCAAAGAGAGCCAGTGACAGTGCAGTGGGAGCAGTGAGCTTGAGGGGATGAACAACACTGTAGTCTCAGACAGGACTGTGCTTTAATCCATACTTGAGGGCAAAATAAGTAGCC
>NW_009913499.1:0-47471 GCF_000696875.1 Nestor notabilis | reverse complement strand
CAGGAATGGGAACCCCAAGCTTCCTGCCTGCTGGGTGTATATCCAAGAGATTAGTCAGGATTTCTCACTTGTATTTCCCTCCTATAAGCACGTTTCCCCTACCTTTCATAACAGGGAAGGGAGAATAAAGCAGTTTTTAGACAGAGTTGTGGCTGTGATTACCCAGAGGATGTCAACTCATTAGGATAAGGCACCCAGACTGCAACATTCAGAGCTCAGCTTTACATTTAACACCTATCCAGTACCTCCAGAGCAGTGCATATTGATTTTCAGTAGCTCCCAGCTCACTATGGTGGCAGTCAGGAACTTCTCCTTGCAGCACAACCTTCCCTATGCCAGGTCCCACTGCAGGGCTTGAAAACATCCAGTATTTGGGACTCCCCTCCTACAATGCATGCCAGTTGCCTTAGCTGGACAAAAGAATAGGACAAGATCTTGCTGGAAGCCCTAGGGAACTGCTTCTCCTTACTCCTGCTTGTTATGAAGCCCTGAGTATTGTGCACTGTACATATGCTGCCAGCACATGGAATATACACTTGCTTTTCCCATCAGAATGGCAAGGCTGATAAGCTTCAAAGAACTTGCTTTTTAGACCCCCTAACATATGTTCCTTTCCAGCCGTGAGCATTCCTGAGACAAATCCTTATTCCCTAGCCAGAGGAAAGCAATATTGCATATCATTATGCTGAAAGGGAAAGATGGACAACCTCCTACTGTCCATCTTCATGCTCAACATGATAGTAAACCTCAGGCTGCCACTTGAACTTACCATCCAGTCTACCAGGCTAGCAAAGGCGCTTGCGTTCAAGAGGAAGAAAGATGTTCCTTCTCCCTTTTAAAGGAATATGAATTAAAGATCAAGGTTATGTCCTCAGGGTTTTATTTCTTCTGTGAAAGACCATATTAGGCTTCATCAAATAGACTGAAAAAGACCATATAAAATAATAACCAAAGCCTTCAAGTCATCATAGCAGTGGTTGTAGAACAATCATGCAGACTGCACCCCTATTTAATTAGCAGCATGAGGCCAGGCTGGTAACACGAAAAATACACTTGTGTAGCTTGCTACAATTTAGAAATTAAAGTGCTTATTTTGACTCAAAAAGTAGCCAGAAAATTCAACCAGCCGAAAGGGATCACAGAAAAATAGTAGGGATGATTGCCTATTGAAATAAAATAGAAGATCAAAGTATCTCCAACTGAAATATTCACAAATACTGGCAAGATTTGAGAATTATGAATTTAATTCTGAAGATTTAGGTAACTATAAATTATTCATGCACATGAATTTTAAAGGTAGTTCTTAACTACAAGTGTAACAGGCATAAATGACAGCCAGCAGTGTAAGAATAAAAGCCAGGCCCTTGGAACATAGCGTAAAGGTGAAAGTATCTCAATGAACAGCTAAAAGGAGCAGAGGTATTTAGGTAGATGAAGCCCCAGAGGCTTAGCTTTCTACCCAGGCAGTGTTTGCCATAGCCCAGCAGAGAGAGATGTGTAGAGAGTGCCAGCAGTCTCAGAAAGCCTCTCCCATACCCCAGCAGCATATGTGACTAGATGGCAAACAGCTAAGAGAAAGCCTTGGTTTAAAAATAGCTTCTAAACCTCCTTGCAGCTTGCCTTTAAGTAGATTTAAGATCTCTTTAAAAAGCTTACCAAGTGCAACTCCTACATATCATGTATTTCAAAAGGCAGTTGAAAAAATATTCTGCCTTTTCAGCCCAACAGTTTCCATCTCTGGTGTGAAGTTTTTACATTCCCATGGAATTTTGCAGGCACACAAGTCTAGGAAAGTCTAGTTCTGCCCCGAACCACACAGTTTGTGCCCATGCTGACACAATGGGACAGCATTCCTATGCTAGACTTGAAGTAGTAGATATTAACTTAGATGGGCATTGATATCTGTGTTCCCAGCTCCTACATTTTCCAAAGTCTTTAGTATTTGCAGTTTTTCTTACAGCTGGAGCTCTTGCTGTGAAAATATTAAACTTTCTGGGGTTTAGGAGATTTTGCACATACTTGCAAAGGAGAGAAAGACAAGCCAAATGGACACTATTTATGGCCTGTAAACCAAAGTCAAACAAAAAAGAGGGAAAAATTAGGTGTATTTTTAAACTCTCTCCAGTCTCTGGGTCTGACTCAGTTTTCACAAATAACTGATTTAGCAGCACAACTGAAATACAATTATCAAAGTAGTATCTGAAAGGAAGACAAAATACTGCCGATGAGCCCTTTGGTGTTTAATTAGATTTCCTGGAAGCATTCCCCTTCCTTCTCAGCTCTAGACATTACACTTGTGTTTCATCAGAACAAAGCACAGCTTTCCTGCCCCCAAAGATTAGCAAGTTCTTCACAAACATTTAGAGAACAAACACTAGGCTCTTTCTTACCCAGTTGCCATCTCCTGGAATTCCCTCATCTCTGCATCCTTGCTGGAAAGCAGATCAGCAGGAGCATTTCACAGCCAACACACCCAGTCTAACTTCCAGATGCTTCCCCTACAAGCAGCAAATGAGATTTGCTGCCCCGAGTCAGCCCTTATTACCCAAAGCAGATGTCTCTGGATTTTGAGGGGGACATTGTGGGATCCCCTCTATACCAACACTGGATGCTCTATCCCATCCCCAAGCCTTTGAGGTATTGAAGCAACAATTTCACTGGCAGAATTAGTCCACACTGGAGCTGTGGAGGCTTCCCAAGTGAGCAAGGATAACACACATGGATAAGCTTAGCCTGAAGCAGCTCCACTGAAACTGGTCTGCAACACTGCTTAATACAGCTGAGAAGTAAGGCCCCAACTTGGAGTTTGTACATGAGTTCTCAGTATGTTCACCTCTGACAAATCACTGCTCCACAAGCTACCATACAGGATTTAACACATCCAATCTGAACAGTACCACTGGCTGCTGATACAATCGCTTCATTAAGGAAAATGAATTACAAATTTAAAAAGCCCCAAATCTGAAATAAGACCGAGGAACCCAAGTCAGAGCTCAGTTTTACTATTCAGCTCTGTTTGGGTAGAGAAATAGTGCAGCATAATAGCATCTGCATGCCTTTCACTTACATAAAGTAGGTACTCATGCTCCTCACTTCCTGGGGATCAGTATTTTCTTCTTCCAAGTAGATTAATATTCTTAAATCAGAAAACTGAGAATGGTTTCAAGCTGATATAATCCACTTGCTTTCACAGGAATTACCAGACTACTGTATTACAGGGGTACGCCAATACATGTGTTTGAGGGTCCTGCAATAAAAAGCTATCAAAACAGAACTGTGCGACAGGCCTTCGTGATGTCCACATCACTAAGATGTGCGTGATGGAGTCTCTGCCAGCATTTCTAAGTAACATATTCAAATTACACCACAACCATAAGCATTGACACATTTTGAGCACACCACTCAAGAGGGAAGTCTTTTCCCATCCCAAAGCTTAAAGCATGTTGGATTATTCTTTACATTTGTATCCATTTTTAAGTCCCTCAAACATACTTCTGCCGATTTTCTTTCATCCTGGCCCACAACAACTTCACTGGTAAGACAAGCAGGAGAACAAATCTGCTGCTTTAGAATATTCAGTTATTAGAAATAAAGCCAGACCTACATGGGGTGACAGCTAAGAGCTAGCTGGTTTTTCCACACCAAGTCAAAACAGAAGTTGCTGTGAGTTAACAGGACAGTCATAGCCTTTATCCACCCAGCTTAAGTACTGAAAGAGAGATTAATGCCAGTGATCACCCCTATCCCTTCTTTATCATGTTGTGCCTGTTTTCCTAATGCCCTCTTTGATTTGATTTTTAACTGCTGCTATCATCAGCTCTCCTACATATAAAGCTGACCACATCCATATGTCTGAAGCTGGCATCTTAGTAATCACAGGATTTGTGGCAAAGTGTAGACTGAAATTACACATCTTTTAAATAATCAAGTTTTCCCCATTCTTGTTCACCATTGCTTTCCCAGCTTTCACAATACGGTACAAGTCGCCTGCTTAGTGTTATTCTGTTTGAGCCCTCAGTAATTACATTCTAAATGCATCTTAAGACAAGTTGTCATACATTACAATATAATTTTTCAATTGTACTGTCACCAAAATTGTGATTTTTGTGTCTGAAGCATCTATAACTTCAAATAAAATGCACCTAATCTCTGCCTTGCAGATAGAAGTGCAACACTCCTTTTGAACAGACAGCTCAAATTATCATTGCTTGAGTTACAAGTTCAGGGAGACCCCCAGAGAGCCCCCTTCCCTCCCCTGTTGCATGGTACAGATGTACTGATTCATGTTCTTGATTAGAAGCCCTCCCATACCAACACATAAAATGATTTGAGTTGGAAAGGATCTTGAGATCATCCAGTTCCAATGCCCTACCCCATCCCATGGGCAGGGACACCTCACACTAGACCATGTCTCCCAAGGCTCTGTCCAACACTGCCAGGGATGGAGCATTTACCACTCCTCTGGGCAACCTGTGCCAGTGCCTCAGCACCCTCACACTTAAGAACTTCTTCCTTACATCTAACCTGAACTTCCCCTGTTTTAGTTTGAACCCACCACCCCGTGTCCTATCACTACAGTCCCTAACAAAGAGTCCCTCCCCAGCATCCTTATAGGCCCCCTTCAGACACTGGAAGCTGCTCTGAGGTCTCCACGCAGCTTCTCTTCTCCAGGCTGAACAGCCCCAACTTTCTCAGCCCATCATGCTTCATGAGTTCTCCTCTTGGTCCTAACTTTGAACACTAAGTTTTGGAGAGCTCTAAAGTTGTCCCAAAGTGCTGGCCAGCATGGAGTACACAGTGACCCCATTTAAGGCTATTGTCCTGTGAAAAGAAACCCCTCCAGTTTGCCAGGCACACAGGAATCCTCCTTAACACAAAAACAGTGAAGTGAAAGTAAGGATATTTTACTGCAGTGCAAAGCTCAAAACTAGTTCCTGTGTTTGGAGAAAGGCACCCTGAGAGAAGTGATAAAACCAAGCTATATTGGCTGCCAGTACCATGCAGGAGTTGTGTCATAAAACTCTTTCACTTAGCTGCCAAAGTGCTTACACAGGTTTTGCCAAGTGGCATTTGATCCATGACCTAGCCTCAAGCTACTGTTATTGGAAATCAAGCCTGAGCCAAGCACAGAGGCAGCAGCTTGTCTCCATGGTGTCCCCCCAAGCCCCAGTTTAACACAAAGTCTTCCCTCCTGCTCATCCCTCCAGGGCTTCCTATAACTCATTTAGATGATACTTTTAAAGCTTGTGCAAGAAAGTGTTGAATTAAAGATAAAACAAAGACATCCACTGGAATAGCAATCATCTGTCCAGCCAGTAAACAAGCCATTTATTGAAAGTGAATGAAACTGCTAACTTGATACTTGGCTCTAAAGAGAAAGCCATATAAAGTTACACTTCAGCTCCAGACTGGGAGTACAAATCTTCGCTTAGAACATGGGGTTTAATATGATTCAGAAAGTATTAAGCTTTTATTGTGTTAAGACCTAAAGCCTATTTTAAGATGGAGACCTACCATCCTAGCAGACAACAGGCATAAAAGCATGTCCAATGTGAGCATCCTTTAAATGCTGGCTGCAGAACACTGACATTTCAAGTACAAGACATCCTTTTGTTTTTCTCTTCCTGCATAGCCTGGATCAGATACTGCTCATATGTAGTGATGAGGAACATTCCACTGGGATGCATTCAGGGGATTCCTTCTCTCCTGGTCTATGAGATTTGGGGATATCAGAATACTTGGGCCTACAGCCATGCATGTTGGCTAGATACAAGACAGGAAAAACCAGAACAGTATCCATTTCTACCTAGATCAGCTGTATTTTTTCAACAAGCCTTAAGTGTTCCATTAGACATACCCAAACAGATTCTTCATTTCCTTAATTAACACTACTAATGAGGTAATTCTCTCACAATAGTATAATGCATAAGCCTACACTGTAACACCTTTCTCTGGAAAAGCCTCAAGTGGTTTAAGAGGGAAGAGAGATGCTGAGCACCCAGAAGAACAGAACACTATTCCTCTGCTCTCTCCAGCAGGTATGATGGAAAGCAACAGGAAGGCTCCAGTCTGTGAACTTCCTAGTCACTAGATGCATTTGTGCTTTTTCTAGTGCCACAGGAGCAGAGTTTCAGAAGCTGAGGCCCATTCTGTGAAGCTCTCTGCACAGCACTAAGCACACCAGGCTCCATGGAGCTTCCTTCCACTTGATAGAACAAGTGGAGCAGATTACTGCTGAAAAGGAGCAGTAACCACTTTACTGAAGCAGCAGTGCAGTGGGGATACCAAAAGCTGCAGACACACCAAGGCAACGAATGCAGCAGCATCCCCAGCTGCACCACCATGGTCCTGACACTAGCAAATACAAAATCCCAACCCAAATTCCACTCTCAGGAATTGGAGGTAGGATTTATACAGTGCATAACTGCATACTTAACCTGCACTGTATAATCACACCTCTTAAATCTGTCACTTCTCCAAGCCATCCCTGCTTGTGCAACCTAGGTGTCTCCATCTCTTGTTTTTAGTTCAGTGGTGTCCCCAGCCTGCTGACAGAGGAGGGAAGCCTACACTTACAGTCACAGTTTCAGGCTAATCACTTAGAGAAGTCAAGCAAATACAAACCTTCCTATTTATAGGCAGAGTAGTTAAATGATTTGATTTTGGCCTGCTCATGTCAGTGAGTATCTGCAGGATTAGACCACAGATGTTATTTTGGAGAAGGAAAAGTAAAGTGCAACCCCACAATCTTACTGTTGTTATGAAAAAAGGAAAACAGGGGTAGGGAAAAAAGCCTGGACTTGCTCCTATTCCTCAGTAATAAGTGTCCCTTTTTGTTTCCATAGAGAAAGAAAAAGCTACCCATCTTAGGACAGAAGATTGAGATCTGAACTCTGTTCATGGCCATCAGACTTTCTGCATTACTTTAGGCAACACACACCTTTCCAAGCTTGAGCATGCTCACAAGTAAAGCGAGATTCAATTTTAAGCCCATGCTATTCTCTAACAATGATAAGAACATATACCCATAGGAAGTGTTAAGCAACAGTGAACAGTTCTGGATGAACCCCAGGAGATGCCTACTTAAACTCCATGAGTGAAGCCTGCACTCAAGAGGATTCCAAGTTAATAAGGTGCTTTCACTGCACTTCTCATCTATCTCCCATCTGGTCTTTCACTAACTCCTGGACAAAGTTCAGCTGTTACAAGACAGCCACAAAGGAGCTCAATTTTCTCCTTGCAAAGGATGGATGTTAAATCACTTGAAGATTACAAATTAAGACTATATAAGACAGAAAAATACTACTCCTAAGCCAAGCCTGTCTGTAGTGAGATCTCTAGAAAAGTTTCTGCATGTCTCAGGGTTACCAGGGAAGATTAAAAGCTTTCAGGTTTCATTTCAGGATTCAGCAAATTATGGGGTTTAACTACAGCAAAGTCATGCTTGATTTTTGAGAGATCTACAGACATTTAATGGTTTGTACTGTCCTCAGAAGCAGATATCAATGCAGGAGGCACCATTGCCTGCTTCTGACATAGGAGCTGGAAGCTGCTTTTAAAATGGTAGAGTGATTTCTTTAAAGTACTCAAGCTTGATTTTTAGATTTAATTTTTATTTCAATCCCCTTTCACTGTGTTACCATGTAGAAACACTCTCACACTAGATTATCTTTGACAACAGTCACTTCCCAAGTCTGTTCTTAAGGATAACAGGTTTCTCAACTGAACTCCAAGGAAAGCAGGGTAGCTCCATGTACCAATTCAATTGTAGTTCCTTTAAATGAGTACTTGTAGCAGAAGAAGCAACTATGGAATTAATAAATCCAGAAATTCATGAAATAACTATGGGCTTTCTGAAAAAGTGTGAATTATTCATTGCTTCAGTTCAACTACTTATTAGCTCAAGTGGCAAAACATGAAGACAGCAGCTGGTACTTTAAAACCTAAAGAAAAATGTAGAAGATGCAGCAGCATTTGGTCTCTCGGGAAAGGAACTTCACTGTAGTGTTCCCTCCCTCAAGGATTCAACTACTAAAACCCCAAGAACAAGGAAACATGCTCCTCTGGGAATGTCCAACTCCACAGCCTTTTGATAAAGCAAACTTTTTACTTCATTAGGGTTAAATTGGGGAGTTAAAAAACCACACATGACATTTTCACTCTCCTACTTGGAAATGCAGTCTGTAGGTTCAAAGAAGGGAAAGCAATCACTCAAAATCTTCCAAGACTCTTCAAAGTAGAATACATCAGAACACTACTAAGTAGAGGCTCAATATCCAAAGCAGCTTAGAGCTCAGAAAATAGAGGTTATACAACCCAGACGAAATGCTTATGTAGATTATAACAGTTCTGAAAACAAAGCCATTTTTCTCCTAGTGAGCCTGAAGCAAGCAACCATTATTGTAGCTGTTCTTTCTACCTGTTGGTACTGGCCAATAGCTGGGGTGATCCAGTCCTAGGACATAACACCCATCCTGGTGTACTAACTGTTCATCTGATTTAACATTGCATTTCATTATCCCAGCCAAGAAAACCTTTACTTCAAGAGAGATCCAACTTTAGACTAAAACAAAGAGCTCTTGTACCATTTTGTTACATTGAAAGAGAATGCTTAAGTTGATAAACACCTTCTTTCCCTCCCCCTCCTTCCTCAAGGAAGATAAAAGAAACTATTTCTGCAGGAAGTCTCAATTAAAAAGCACCAAAAAATTTGACTGAGGCATCTAGGAAACATAACAGCAAAAAGCTAAAATGCATAAAACCAATTAGAAGGTATCCACTATCAGCTAAGTACTTCACATTAGAGCTTGGTACTTTACTGTTTTTAAGGTGCTTCCATCCCAGTGTATTCCAACCTAGGAACAGAGATTACATTTCTACTAACAAGCAACGCTAGTGAAGTTATATAAACCAGCATTTCCACATGCTTAGAAGCAGACCAAAGCAGGACTAGAAGCCAACAGTTGCTTTGTCCAGTTCTACCCCACTTAGTACTCATTCAAACCCCACTTCATCTGGCCTACCACTTGGCTATGTCTGGTAGCTTGTAGGGACTTGCCTCAAGTTGTTAGCTGTGTGCCGAGTCCTGTTACATTGGTCAGATTTTTCACTATTAATAGAAGAGCTGAGTGGAGATGAAACAAACACCTTGAAAAGCTATCTGCTTGGAAAAACAAAGTCAGAAGTCACTTAAGGCTTCAGAAGATCCCTTCTTACATAAATAAGTAGTAAGTTACATGCTTAAAGAAGCTGATAGAAGCACTGCACTAAGACACAAACTGAAACACATCCTAAACCACATCTTATTTATTTCCTTAAATATAGACTGAGGTAAAGCTTAGGAAACTCCAAAACACAAGACTACTTAACCAAATGATGCTCAAGGTATCTGCACCAAACATCCACCTCAGCCAGCATCCCAACTATAGCACGCAGGTGTGCACAGCCACGGGTGAACCCAAGAACCAGAAAACACATAATATATCTCCAAACTACTCACATAATTTTCCAAGAACAGTGAGCAACAAGAACAGGGCTGATCCATGAAGAAGATGAGTCTGGAGCTGAGGATCATCACAGTGAACAAGGCCAGGCTGGTGACAGGATCACATCAGCAGCAAGACAATGTAAACCAATGAGCTAAGAACAGCATGCAGGAACAGCAGGAAACAGGGCTACCAGGTAAGTCCCCAGTCTGTCCAGGGGTGAGAAGACAAAAAGCAGGACTGGAGACAAGCTACCTGTAACATAAGGCAAGACTACATCTAAAAACACCATCCTCAATATAGAAACAAAGCCTCCCCCCAGGGCTTAAATAGGGCTCCTAGGCCAATGGGCAGAGGGAAGCTCATGTGGGGCTCATCTGGGCTATTAACACTAATCAGTGCCTTCAGGGCCTCACCTGCAATCAGTCCTAATTTGCTTTCTCTGTGTCTCTCTTGCTTTTGTTATAGTATAGATCTTTGTTGTCTCCCACAGTCATCTCTCCTAATACCTAAAGACTCCTAGCCTACCTAATCATTCTTCCTATGGAAATTGTGATTATCCTGCTCTCTGAGCCCTCTCCAACTCTATATCCTCCTGAGGAGGAGTAAGGAGAGCAGAACTTCACATGATATTCTGGAGACAAAGATATTACAAATTTCTACAGGGCATTCCCATTACTTGATGTTTTGTTCTCCAAGCTTTTTTAATAATTCAAGAACACTTGAATTTTGCTGGTTTAGTCACTACTGAGCACTGAAATGCCATTTTGATAGGGCTATCTATTGAAATCGCAGCAATATCCTGAATAATAAAGATCTAGGACCCTTCTTGTATGCACCAAGTTAGGATTACTTTCCTTTCCTTTGCACTGAATTTCCTCTGCCTTTCATTGCTGAGCTGGATAGTATTTTGAGGTCCTTCCACCTGTCCTCCTATCTAGCAATGGTTTTCACAACCTTGGCTGAGGATCTGTGGCAAAATGGGTTCCCTGGCTATCCACTCCTCTTTGCTGACTACAGGATGTATCTGGCTTTTAGACCATTCAGACTGGGAGGGGTCTTATGGTAAACACGTCTGGCAGGATGGTTGCAAGAACTGTAGGTCTGGTAGCAAGTGGTGCATTGGGGACAGCAGTGATGTGACACAGAGCAGGTACAGACTGGGGTACTCATAAAAGGCTGGAGTATCTTTGCCCCTTACTGTGTTACTCCACCTCTGTATTGTCACCGTTTCAGTAGAAATGATGTGTCTGGCTGGCAGGCAGAGGTGTAGGCAGGAGACATTTTTGAGCTCTGCTATATATAGCCCAAGTCTGAGTAACTGTTGCTAATTAATCTCTATCCCAGTAGCAATTTTCCTGCAGCAGGGGCCATGCAATTCCCAGGATATAAAACATACACATATACATAATAGCTCCTTACTTGAAAACTTCAAGCTTGGTTTTAGGCTTTATCCTGGAGAAAGCCTCCTCCACATCTCTTAATCTCACCCATCAACCTTTCTCTCCCTTTGCCTATTTCTTTCAATCCCTGTTTCTATGGATCAGTCTCGTTGTTATGTTATCTAGCTGGCATTTACAAGTTTTGGCTTGAGTAGGCAGCTCACCCTCTCCTCTGAGTATCAGTGTGAACACACAAGGCCTCCCCTCCAAGTTTTGACATCTCTTCTTTCAGCTGTGGGTTCATCCACAGCTAGTCCCTTCAACAGCAATGGAATACCTACAGCCCCAGCTCCCAGCCACTTCTGTTGTCCCTGCAGCACTCAAGTGCTATTTTAGGTGTGATTATCATCCCCCTGTAGGTTTCCCATGTCTTTGAAGGCACAAGAAAAAGAACAAATCCTTCCATTCCCCCACAGCTCTCATTTGCTCTTGGGCTTCTTGGAGTTTTCATCCTTTTGCCTGGGTCAGCCTGTTTTCTTCCTCAGTCCCACAAACAGTCTGCCCAAATAGTTCCTTTTCACCACAGGTTGCAAAATGCCTGCCCTGCTGAGGACATGTAGTCTCCAAGCAGACTGCAGACTACACCCAAACCCTGTAATCTACACTTTGTGGTCAAACACACCACCAAGCAACACATGAAATACCATATTACCCTTTGCCCCTTGTCCCAGTGCTCATCCGTGTGGAGAAGGAAATACTCCTTCCTTACAAGAAGTCCCAACTAAGCTTCTGACTTTGTTGGCTCTCCTGGTCACTGGGGTCTTCTCTGGGAAAGCCACTACCTAAAATTATTACTAGCACTGCAGAAACACACACACACTGATGTGGCTATCAGCAGCTAAGCCAAGGCACACAGAGACCTGCTAGGTATGTGGAGCATTTCTTTTACTCATGTCTAGAGCTTTAGAAGTTCAAAGGCAAAAAAATATTGCCACTTTTACATCTGTTGAGAACAGCCAAGGAAAGGAGTGCTGGAAGCAGATCTTACACCTGGAGAGCAGAAAGCTGGATTGCAGCACTGCCCATAACCATGCTTCTCAGCTGATCCTGCCCATGTTCATGATGTGAAGAGACACAGAATGAAACCAGTCAAGAAGTCAAAGGCTGAAAATAGAGGAAGTTAACATGCTCCTGCTTTCCCAGCTTTCAGGCAGTGTATTCCTGCAATGAGGATGATCTGGCAGGTCACTTCATTAACAAATAATCACAGAAATCTCTCTTTACTGGTCATCACTTTCCTAATCCTGGCAATGCCGCTGGTTTAAATAGTGCATATGCTCAGGCACCAGCACTTCTTTGCTCTCTTTCAAAAGCCACTTCAGGATTAAGAAATCGTACAGAATCTCAATGTGCATTATCTTTTATTAATTGATTTTAATTTTTCCACCACATCACATACCAATTAAATAGAGCATCTCCCATCTAAACAGATACGATCTTCACATTACTCGCCAGGCCTATGCTATGCATATTGGATGCTTCCAAAGGAAAGTATCTTTAAAGAATTTATGCTCAAAAATGTCTTAGGTATTTACAAGTATGGTTTTCTCTTTCATAAACTGTCTGAAGTTTAAGCAACATTTCCTAGCTGAAAAAACATAGCTACTATTACTGCTGCAAGTTTGGTTTTGCTCTTCTATCCAGCAACTGCAGTATTGGAAGCAGTGGGAACAGAACGCAAACATGATGTCCACTGTTATCCTTACATCTGTTATCATGAACAATGTCTTTGATGAATTAAATAAATCTTTTAAATGCAAAACCACACAGAATTATCATCCATCTGCCTGAGAGATTGCACTGCGATTTTCCTCTCTGAGATGGCAGTTTTGGACAGGCATTGTAACTTTTATTTTCACTGTCCCATAAGCAATGTTATCCTTTGCTGACAGCATTCCTGAATAGCTGAGAAATGGCTTTACACACATCCTGTAGGGAGACAGCATTAGCAGGAGCCACTACAAGAATGGAGAGGGCAATGTTTGAAGACCTGATTGTACGTGGGGCTTACGAACAGAGTTTTATGCACACATCATCATGACAAAGGCTCAAAGAAGACATGGTTTCCCTTCCATGAGCAAAGTTATATGTCACATAAAGCTAATTCAGCTGGATTGTGAAATAGTTCCAAGTCTAGAGAAGAAACAGCCTGCAAAGTGACACTGTCCAGATGCCCACTTTGTTCTCTGCTCTTTCTGCGGGCACTTTCCTTTCAGTGTGGAAGCTGAGTTGCAGGGTGGGTGTAGGGCAGAAGAGAATGAGAAGTACAGGAGCATCCTCTTCACTTACTGCAAAACTGTAAGGCAGTTCCGTCCCTGTAGTGCTTAATGTCCTCAGCAACAGATGTCCAAGCACCAGACATTAACTCTTAACACACTACCTCTGAACACACAACCAGGTGGTTATTTCACTCACAGCTTATGTTCATTTGTTGTTCATTTGCTGAGTGTGCTGTCAGAAATATAACCCTCTGATGCAGTCAGTGAGCCTTGCCTAGTCAAAACAGTCTTCTGCTCTAATATGAAAGGGGGAGGAAATGTTTTCTTGGCCTGTTCTTTTTTTGATAGCTACTTCTATTTTGTTGATCTTTCATTAAAATTACGATGCTGTGGGCCAGGATCAGGAGAGAAAACTAATGGAGCAGAGACTGCACGAGCTGTGGAGAGACTTTACTGCTTCTTTAAACCAAGGCTGTTGTTTTACTTATTATTAACACAATTGTGCAAGGAACCTTCCAAGACATGTTGAGGACATTCAATATCACCACTGTCCTATCTGTACTTCTTCTAAGTAGGTTTATTGGGACTGAAGGAGATGCCACCTCAAGAAACTAGGAAAGGGCAAATTTTATCCCTGTGGGATGGAAAATGGCATGAAAGCTGTCCATCAGGGGTGTCAGGATAAAGCTGTGAAGAACCTTGGATCCAAAACTGAGTCTTGTTGCTTGTATCCCACAGCAAAACAAAATACAAGTAGTATTTTTAATGATTTCAATTTAAACATGACTAGATCTAGAGCTGGACTTCAATGCAGGAATCCCAAAATAGCCTGCATAAGATTGTCCTAAAAGCATCTAACTTCTCAAGCTGTCTAAAGAAACCCAACGACCACTAAATATTTGCCTAATGCTTAAAAAATGTCATGTAATTCCTTTGAACTTTTCAAGGCTGTATTGACACTGTGCCTGGAAGTACTAAAACATAAACAAGCCTCAGGATTTGAACATCAAATATACTGCTAAGTCATTTCTGGATGCTTTGTGGTCCAGCAGGTTCTTTTGGACCTGTTGAATTCATCTTGAATTCAGTTGGATTAATACAGCACAAACACTTGCAGGTTTACCCTTTGCTTTTAGAGATCAAAGAAATATGTAGCTCAAGGCTTTATGAGTTTATGCTTATCAGATGAAACCATTTCTCTTCAGTCTTCAAGTGAAAGAGTGAAGACTTATTTTCCCTAGGGCTGCCTGTTTCAGCTAACGACAGCAACATCCTAGCTTGTGGATACATTACTAACACAGTCATTTCAGAGATAAAGATGGACTTGCCTGGATGGCAGACATTTGTCTTCTATTTTCACACCCAAAATAAAACTTGCCTTCATCTCCTACCCCACTAAACCATACACGCACCTTCCTACTACAAGGTGCCAATGCAATCCTCCGTGCATTGTTTTGTGCTTATTGTGCCCTACCTAAAATGCTGCCTCAAGAGCACAAAGGTTTTAAAGTTCTCTGACAAAAGGCCAGGAAATGGTAAATTATTGTTTGTAATTTAAGTCCAATGTATAAATGTTTTATTTGCAACCATGAGTATGTGGAGTTACTTTCCTCAACCTATTAACCTACATTATTAATACAGGCATGCAGTGCCATGGCAACTGACTGTGAGAACAGCAGTGCTCACCAGTAAAACTAGAATGTGTGTGTGCATGTATAAATATATGTCTTTAATACTGGAAATCCTGTCATCAGTGACGGTATATGGTAATATGATAAATAATAATTGATAATATTTATCAAAAACCATACCAAATTATAACAACACACATAAAATCAATACATTCTAAAGCATAGGGTATTAGCCATTTCCTTCAAGAAAAGACCCTGTAGTAGTCCCACATTCCCCCTTTCACCCTTTTAAGCAGTACAATGCTTTCATGGGGTAGGAACAAAATGCTTAGCACATTGTTCTTCTCAGTGCCTGAAAGTCCCCCCTTTGAAGGGGACTTGCATCAGTTCACACATACTTGCTATGTATTTGTATTTGCCTTTAAGCTGACTTGGAAAACAGCCAGAAAGGGAGGTGTGAGGGAAGGGTCCGTCCTTCGTGTCCTGATCTCTCTGAGTCTTGTAGGTGGTTTCTTTACACCTTATCAAAAGCAGAGGAATATCCCCTGTCTTCCTCTCCAGTTAAGCTGGAGTGAGCTTGTTTTCAGTCATCGAGGCACACATGCTTGCAAAGTGTCTGTGTGGTTTTGAGCTGACACCTGCAAGTTCACGGCCTGTGCTCTAAGTCTTCACTCTTCTGAGAAAGATATAACCCCCACAGACCTGAGTGATAAAAGTAAAGACAAGCTCACTCAGCAGTGTCCTCACACTCCCTCCGTCAGCATGAAGCAGCTCATACACCACAGCAAGCAATGGTGATGAATGGAGAGTGAACATCTCAGCATCTCAATCGGTCCCATGCGCCGAGGAAGGGAGTGATACTGCAGCTCAAGCAGGATCATATGAACAAGGATTATTGGTAGTTCAGTGCAGCATGAAAGCCTGGCATTCTCTCAATAGGTATGCCAAGGATTTTCATATTGCACTCTGTTTTTTAATCCAAATGCCGAGTTCTTGACCTTCTCTGTTTCCTGGGAAAGATCAGAATACCCATTAATACTCACACAAAGCAATATATTGACATTCCTGGAGATCAGAGGTTTCTTACTTACTTCTCATAACAAGTACAGCATGATCAATCTCACAAACATGATCTCACAAACGTGAGTCTTACTAGGCTATCCATAATAATTGTCTTCATTCCCTTCCAATTCCTGTCCTACAAGGCTGCTGCATACAAGATTTTGCAGTGCACATTTTGGGGAAGGAGCATTTCACCACTGAAAGGAGCAGGTGGACCTCAATGCCTCCTGCACTCGTCACACTTTAAAATCTTGAGCCATCATGAGCTCCATTCAACAAAGCAGCCTCAAAGACCGAGTTTTATATTCTATTACCATATTTAAAGCTCATCAAGTAAAAATTTCACCTTTGTAGATTCAGGTACTTTTAATAGAGAAATTTGAAAATATTTTCCCCCTTCTGCCTCTCCTTTCATGGATCATAATTTTCTGAAAGCTTTAATGCAGTCATAAATGTATGATATTAGGGACTACTAAAAGAAAACGTATTTTAGTTTCCATTTTACTTAGAAATGAGCTGTTCTTCAAAAGGTTTTAAACTGTGACACAGGAGACTTGTTTTCAAGTTCTGCTACAAAAGCTTCCTGCATTATACTAGTCCCTTCCCTATTTGTCTAAATACATCCCTTTCTTCTCTATTAAATTGTCTTGGCTATGGAACTAGATGATCTTAAGGTCCTTTCCAACCCTAACTATTCTATGTGGTGTGACAACACCTCGGTCTTTTCTCTCTGGGTCCTCGCCCTTAGTTAGGAACACACAAACTTGTGCAATACCTAACAGCAAACCAAATAAGCTGACAGAAACACAAAGCATGTATGATTACCCTTATCCTTATCCTTATCCGTATCCTTCACCAGTCCATTGACTTCTCCATAGAAAACACACCTTGAGAGACTGAGCCCATCTGCCTTGTAATAAGGAGACTATTGTACCATTTCTGATAAAACTAAGTTGTTGTGAGCAGATGTAACACAGGCAGATGCAACTGATTACAGGAAATCTTGCCCAGCAACCTATTAGATATGAAAGTAAGGAAGGTCCTCACCTTGCATGTTAGTCTGCACAGATGTGCTACTTGTTTTCACATCCAGCCTTGTGGATTTTAAAGGGAATCCTTGCATGGACAGGGTCTGCCCACACAGATTTCACTACAGCAGCAAGAGTCAAATTCATGAAGAAGTCCAAAAAGCACATTCTTGCAAAATGCAAGAAAAATACATGGGTGAGAGGAAGAGGTTGAGATGAGGAATGAGGAAGTGTCCTCACATCCATTTCTCACACAGGGGGGAAAAGCAAAGAATTTCTTTCACCTGACATTACTATTAAATATATACAACTGCTTTGACTATTTAATTTCTGTGCAAGGAACAACTGGAACTGAAAAAAACCCCACTCAAATTAACAGAAGCTGATGAAAAATAATTTGCCTCAGAGAGAAAAGCTCTGATTTTTCTGTAGGTAGCTACAGAAGCTGTTCAGACCATGAGATGCAGAGTTTCCAAGCTACACCTTTATGACCTGAACACACAAGACTGCCCTGGCATAGGCCATTGCAGCTTTTGAGGAAGGTTGGGATAGTTGGTTTGTTCCCCTGGGGCAGTTCCAGATGCCATTGTGAGGCCTCAGGGGCTTGAGTGTCTGCTGGTAAACCCTGCTGGTCTTTACCAGACAGTGACTCACAGGTTTTGTCTGGCAAAAGGAGAGAAGGAGTCTGGCTTTATGCTTTGGAATTGCACACAGTAGGCAAGCAATTCCCTTAGCTGTGCCTGTATTGGGCTGACACTAAGCAGACACATAAGATACCACATACACTCTCAGAGTTACAGCCAGCTCAATCCCACCACCCAAATCCAGCTCATTTTCTGAGTATACATTATATCTCAACATCCATGTGCTTAACCACTGGCACTACATGGTATATAAACATGAATTCTCACTAGTAGGGAAGCTGCCAATACAAAGTTTGCAAACAAAAAAGTAATGTGCAGAGTATGACAGATAACAGCCCTGGCAGTGTCCAAGGCCAGGTTGGACACAGGGGCTTGGAGCAACCTGCTCTAGTGGAAGGTGTCCCTGCCCGTGGCAGGGGTTGGAACTGGATGAGCTTTAAGGTCCCTTCCAACCCAAACCAGGTTGGGATTCTGTGAACACAGACTTCATTTTGTATGGGGCTTGAAGGAATGGATGTGGCATGAATACATATCCACATACAGGGATCCTCTGACTCTTCCCTTATGGATATACCATGCAAGTTACCTTTGTTACAAGTGCATTTGCAAAACTATGCTTCATTTCACCAGTTTGACAAGCTAACAAACGAGAGCTGACGGAAGTTCTCAGCAGCCTACCTTCCAACCAGGAATGAAGCAATGGAGTATTTCAGGTGCTCCAAAAGGAAAACATTGTCTCTTATTAGTGACTGTGTGCTCGAAGATGAGTGCCACTTTGAGTCACCACTAAAAAATGGAACTATGAGACTTTGCATGTGGTGGGTTTTTTCCTGTAATGAGGCTTGTCAAGGTATTAAGCAGTACACCTGGTAGCAAATGACTGCTGGATTAGGTCCTAGAAAAGATGCTAATTTTAGAGCATCTTTGTCATGATTTAAAGTGAGTATTACCATTAAACCAGGTTTCCAGAAATATCAGCTGGGAGAGAAGGAGAAGGAAAGCGTGCATCAGATCCAGTTTAAGCCAATAGTGTCAGGCTTTAAAATAAGGATGCAGATTAAAGTGAAGGCAGACCTAACATTGTAAAATATCACTACTGGTGCTGCATTTCTCTAAAGGGAAGTCATTGAAGATTCACAGAAAGGTAGGAAGTTCAACTCTGTAAATACAGAATCATAGAATGTTTTGGGTTGGAAAGGACCTTAAGATCATCCAGTTTCAACCCCGATATCATGGGCAAGGATGCGTCACATTAGACCATGTCACCCAAGGCTCTGTCCAACCTGGCCTTGAACACTGCCAGGGATGGAGCATTTACCACTTCTTTGGGCAACCCATTCCAGTGCCTCAGCACCCTCACAGTAAAGAACTTCTTCCTTGTATCTAGCCTGAACTTCCCCTGTTTATACACTACTGGCCTAGGACTTGGGCTAATACAATTCTTTGCCTGTAGATTTTCTGCATGCACTATTTCTGCCAGCTGTGTGCTCGCTCTCTCAAAACCACACCTGTACAAGGGTGCTACTTCTCTGTCTCACTGTTTGGGGAAGGGGACAGGGAATTTTGCACACACTGGAACTAAAGTCCCAGGGGAGAAGGAGCCAGGAGAGCAGTGCTGGCAGTTCTGGGTTTATGTGACTAGGGATGGAGAGAGAGAACTTGCCACCACACTGAACATAAATGACGTGGCTTCCAGGAAAAGGGGGAAGCTTGCCAGGGCTGTATTTAAACAGGTGGTTTAAAAACACCATCTGTGATTTCAACTGCCAGTGCTAAACCAGAACAAACTGCTTTTTGGGGGGAGTACATGAAGATGGAAAGCCATTTATGATTCTCTCGGACTAACATTGGCCAAGATGCTTTTAGATCTTGTTCTCCACATCAGTTATGTTTTGATGCTGTGTCACTAAGCTGTGGCATGAGGGAAGGCAGCAGTAGTAACACGTGTGTTGCCATAGCATCCACCATGGCAAAACTGATGGTCTAAAGATATAAAGGAGGAGGATTTGAAGGAGGAAGTCACATATTTTATTAGCCCAAGGGGTACCAGATAAACTTCTGAACACTGACTGGCATGGCCATGGCATCGGCCACCCTGTCAGGGTCCCCAGGGCTGTTAATATCAAGCAGCAGGTCAGGGCTGTGACACACAGACTGCAGTTTTATGGCCACAACAGCAAAATCTAGGACAGCTGGTCAGGACTGTTGATTTGCATGACCAAGGATCCAGTCATTTCTCTAAAAGGACACAGCCTAAATTGGTGAAAGTCCTTTGCTTTGGTTACAGGGGCAAC
The DNA here is from genome assembly GCF_000696875.1 of Nestor notabilis. NCBI lineage: Eukaryota > Metazoa > Chordata > Aves > Psittaciformes > Psittacidae > Nestor > Nestor notabilis. The sequence continues at coordinate 27,666 of NW_009913499.1, read as the reverse complement.
GGCATCTGTAACAGCAAATGCTGCATTGGGGAATGTTGGGGGGTGTGAGTGAGGGGGCTCTATTGAAGCAAATAATGACTTTGCAATGAGTTTAGTAGCTTTGCATAAAACCAATGTACTAAAATGTATCACCTCTAATTAGACTATCACTCTTGCATGTGTATTCTATAAAAGCCTCCATCATTTTAATTCCTAAGGGTCATGTGTCACAGTGTGGTTCAGGCAAGAAGAGTATTTCAGTCTCTGGGAAGGTGGGCTTAAACACAGCTGTGTTTTGAAAACCAACTGAAAGGTATGAGGTGCCAATTGCCTGCTCCTCTTGCAAAGCTTCATATAAAATGAAGGGAGGAGGGAATGAAATAACAAAACCCACTACACATCATTAAGGATCGTGGTGTTAACACTGGAAGTGTTATTAACCTGCTAACCAAACACATGGGCTTTCACACAAGTGTCTAAGCAGGGAGAACAAAGCAGTTTACCTAATGAAAACCTGAAACTTGGCAACTTTTCCTTTTCTTGCAAGTCCTGAGCACTCACAGCACCTCATACTCAGTTTCAGTAGCTAAACTGCCTCAGGAAAGAAAAGGCTTTTAAAAAGTCACAGGCAGGATAGGTTTGGAATTTCAAGCTGCCCCTGTAAAACACGAACAAAGCAGATATAAAGCATCACTGGTTTGCAGCTTTTAATTTATTTTTTCAGTTCAACTGGCATCATGTTCATCTCTCTCTATTGTACAATCCCCTCAAATCCACAACTGTATGACATGGAAATTTATGTTTCTTCAGGCCCTTTCTTTTATAAAAAGCTTCTAGCATTGCCCAGTGAAGGTTGACTGACACTTTGCATTATAGGACACAGTTGCTCTGGCTTTGCCAAACGTTACCCATTTGGGGTAATACTGCCTCTGCTGAATGTTTGCCTCAGGCTGACTATCTTTAATAATAAAAAACATCAGTCAAAATGGTTCAACTGTTTCTAAATAAAATACTAGAAAAAAATACTGGTTTGGACACGAGAGGGTACTTTGTTTTTACTTTGGAATGCTGAGGTGACTTGCTATTTTAGAAGAGCAAATGGAAGTTTGGCAGAGCTGGCTTCTGAGTCAGGCGAAGAAGAGAACCTGGCCAGGTTTCAGACAGCAAGAAAATAACATTCCAGAAATTCACACTGCTAAAAATTACACTCCTGCCTGAGCATGCAGTGCCCCAGTGTACAGCCAAGCTGCTTCAGTGCCATCCTCCCAGAGGCAAAACTGGTCTTTCCTGTAAGCCCACGTCAGTGTGGAAGCAAGCGGTGGAGCGGAGCTCTCTTGGGAGCTGGTGGCCAGTATCCCAGGAGCTGGAAGGAGGAAGCCATCTGGTCCAAATGTGGTTAACAAACTGGCTCAGGTGGGAAGAGGAGGAGTGCACTGAAATAAGGAGTGAAGGCTAGGATAGACAAACCACTGTTCAAAGCAGCAGGGAAAACTAGACTGAAGAGGGCTACACAGGCTTAGGCTGTGCAGCAGATCTGCATGGCTGCAGTCATTTGGTGGAGGAAGGGGAAAGAACTTCAACCAGAAACTGCACTGGGGCTAATGGCAACGAGAATGAGAGATTAGAACTCAGACAAGTCACTAGGTTTCTGTTGCTCATAATTTAACAGAGTTTGGATGGATTTTCAGGGACGGTGAAGGATGTGCCACCTTCTGACAGATCTTGCTTTCCTTGCTCCACGAGTCAGGCTCACAGCAGCTGGCCAAAATGCCTACAGCATCCTTACAGAGTATGGTTTGGGTTTGGTCTTGCTACATTATTGCATGTTTCTCATGACCCTAAAAGACAATGCTCTGCAAGTACATTAAGACTCTGCAGCTATGTTCATCCATTTTCAACATCTACCAAACATTTTCTGGTTTATGCTCATATCCCATCTAAACCTCCCCTGGTGCAGCTTGAGGCCATTGCCTCTTGTCCTATCACTTGTTACTTGGGAGAAGAGACCCCCCTTTGAGTTATGATTACTGAGAAAAGAGCCAGACAGCTCAGTTTTAGGAGACAAAACGTGTGGCCATGCACACCATCTGAAGCAATATGGTCAACATAGGATGACTTCTGCCAGGAGCGCAGCTTTACAGAGGCTTGGTTTCAAGTGCCTTTGGTTTCTTCATCCCTGAAAACACTGATATTTTCATGGGAAAAAAGCAAACATGTTACCTTTAGACACCATATCATCGCATTAGAAGCCCTGTGATCACCTAACTAGCGGTTTATATTGGCCCAAGTCCACTCATACGATGAACTTTTGACACTATTTTGTACTCCCTTCAAACAACTTTACATAATACGACCTTCCTGTCACTGTTTGTTCCCTTCAGAGCATTTGAGGTTTTAATAAAGACATACTTCAACAAAATGCATCACATAGAAGCTTGAGGGTACAAATGTTTTAAGGACAGAACAGATTAAAACAAAAAAAACCCCACACTCCGTGATTAGCAGACATAGGAAAAGATACAATATTCCAAGTTTTCAGAAAGTAGCTTGATAGCAAAATTCCCAGGTATCTTTGGGCAACTTCTCCCCCTGAAGACTCTGCTCTCCATCCAGGAAGTTAAATAAAAGAGACTGTTGATTTATTTTTCAAGAAGGGATCATGTAGAATAAAGATGATTATGCCCCAATGGGCACAAAGAAGCAGGCTGGCTCAGAGGTCCACCTCAGTGCTTCTCAGCTCCATGTGTTATAATGCTCTGCCAAATTTAACATCTTCTGCATCCCCATCAGACAGAGATTATCTTCTGGGTGACAGTCAACAGCCAGCAGGCACTCAGGTTGTGCTGTATCCATCCCTCATTAGCAGCCTCTGAACCACTGGCCCAGAGGAATAGGTATTTCCAAGGTAATGAAATTATTAAATATATATATATGGAAAAGGAGCAGCATCAGGATAAAGCTGAAAAAACAAAAACAGTGACCTGCTGAGGAAAACGTGCAAAGTGTGTCTGTCCATCACTCATGCAAAAGTGGGGCATGGGGGCAACACAGAGCATGCAGATGTCCCCTGGCTCCTGGTGGGGCATAGGGAACAGGGTGGCATTATTGGAATGGGAGGAGAGGAAAGAGAACTTGAAGAGGAGGGCAAAGGACTGAGATCCTTTGGCTTGAGGAATTTGGGCTGCATAAACTCCATGGCTGACAGGATTGCTTGTTTTTCAATACAGGCCAATGAACCTTATCTCTGTCTCTTCCCAAGCAAGTGTAAAATACACCTGGCCTGCAATGAGGTATTTTTGGAAGGATGCACACTGTACATGAGTGTGTGGCTTACAGAGGCATGGTATGTTGGAAATCTCTCTCAGGTTTGTTGGGTTTGGTAATTGCTCTGGTTTTGGTACTTGCCTCTCATTAGCAATATTGCATTGAAAGAACCAGTAGTTCGCCTAAATCCTTCCTAAATACCTCAAAATGATCTGAAGCAAGAAAATTCAATCCTTCTAAATCCTCCTGATGCCATTCATCATTCATAAGCAAGAATTCAAGTTCTGAGGAGGAGATAGCCAAAGTTGTTCAATAAGATTATCCTGGTGCTTCCTTTAAGAACTCTTGTCTTTCAGTAGCTTCATTAATATTGTCCTGACTTGTAGATGAGCTGTTTTCCACAATAAAGACAGTGGATTATTTATTGACTGGTGTCTGAATTTATTTTTACCTTTCACTTACTCTTAAAAGCAGCAGCACTTCAGCATGTTAATGCAAAGGAAAAAAGTATCTCTCTCCCTCCCTCCTGATCTCATTAAATGTGACCACAACTCAGGATCTTAGGCAGTTTCTGAAGTCAGATGACGATAACTTCAGTCACCAGCTAGGAGAGATGGCACAGGCACCACAGCTGGCTGCAAGGCTTTGCTTCAGTCAGTTTTACTCTGTAAGAAAAGGCTTACCACACAGTCGCTTTCAGTCTCATAAAGACTTCTTAACTGAGCTTTACCTTCTCCTGGCCAAGTGCCTGGGTAATTCGTACCATCACAGTATGTAGGCTTGACAGGCTGAAAGACCTGCTCTTGTTCAGCCTGGAGAAGAGAAGGCTCCAGGGAGACCTTAGAGCAGCTCCAGCGCCTAAAGGGGCTACAAGAAATGTGGAGAGGGGCTTTGGACAAGAGTAGGTAGAAACAGGACAAGGGGAAATGGCATCAAACTGACAGAGGGGAGATTGAGATTAGACATTAGGAAGAAGTTCTTCCCTGTGAGGGTGCTGAGGCGCTGGCACAGGGTGCCCAGAGAAGCTGTGGCTGCCCCATCCCTGGCAGTGTTCAAGGCCACGTTGGACACAGGGGCTTGGAGCAACCTGCTCTGGTGGAAGGTGTCCCTGCCTGTGGCAGGGGGTTGGATCTGGATCAGTTTTAAGATGCCTTTTAAGCCAAACCATTCTGTGACTCTGATAGTCCCCAGTGAAACACACATTTCTCATTACAAAGATTCTGTTTGGATTTTCTTAAACTGTTCAGAGGTTTTGGTTAGAAATATGTACAAGCAGATCAAAGTGACAGTTTGCCAGACCCACGAATGAGACTATTCATTAGCTCCTTTATGCCTATGCTACAGTCACCTTGTATAAGGTTTTCAAGAGGGATATTACTAACAACTGCTATCCAAACCCCAAATATTTTGTGGTACCACAGTGTTATACAGTAGTATGTTTATGGTAGAGGCACATACTGTATTTTCATTAGCATAGCTAAATGGGCTATTTGAAACTAACCTTCTGCCTTACAACCTTCTGCACTGCTGAATAACATGTCAGCATGGCTAACAACACAGGAGATGTTTGCTTTTGTCTCTTACTCTCAATGCTCTTTGCTTCTCATCATGGTCAAAACATCCTCATTCCTTTATCTGTATGAGATTAAGCAGAGCACGAGTTATTCCTGCAAACTATGGGCATCTAATCCCAATAATCACCTTCCTCCTCCTTGTAGTTGTCATTTATTTGTGCATAAAAACTGTAAACCAAAATAAGTTTCACTTTGTTCCATTCCATCCATGAGAAAATATTTATGACTTCCATAATGCACATGGTTTACCCACTTACATGGTCTGTTAAAAATAAACATATATATGCCCAGTAATTTTTGTTACATCTTCCTTACCTTTTCATCCATACGGGGCCAGAGACAGGAGATGATCATTAAGAGGAAAATTTTCTCTGCTTTGGAAAAGAAATCAAAGGATGCTACTCCTTTTTTATGATTTTCAGATCCTCCCACAAAATCTCCATGACTTTGCAGTTGGCACCAGCCCCACAAGCTCATCCACCAACTATCTTAGATCACCAATGAGTTTTCTCATTTTTCTTTCTTTTTTGGCTGACCTTGAATTTCAGAGAATCTTACTCCAATCTGGTTGCTACTATGGTGAGAGCAATTCAAGTTAGTGATTTAGAAAAAGGAGCACCTCCTCTGCAAAGACCACCCCATTCCTGAAGTATTTTATATATAGCTTACTTCCTCTCACTTTATAATTAGTGAGTGAGTTGTAGCACAGCAATGAAGGGAGTAAATTGGTTTTCCATGCCAGCAGTTCTTCTTTAGATCTTACCCAGGTGAGAGCAGACCCACTCCCTGTCTACTCACAGTGCAGACCTACAATGTCAGCAACTTTAGGGCCCATCAGTGTAAAACAGTGTCCAGGTTTTGTACCATCTGGTCAGTTATTAAAGAGGGAAATTTATAGATATGACCCATGCAAGCACATATTGGGAATTTCACTTCTGAATTAGAGTTAGATTTTGAAACTTCCATGACTTGACTATTTATGGAGATCTGTGTTTAAATGAGAGAACATTCAATTTACTGTATTTAAACTGGGAATACATAAGTCACACTGTATTGTGACCACGTCAGCTGCAGGAGGCAATTAAAAGGTAGCAGCAGTGCTGGAAGTAACACCCCGGATCACTTAGCAGTGGAATCAAGGTCTCTCCTGCAAGGAGCAGAAGTCCTTCTTGCAGCTGACAAGCTACAGGCACAATGTCTATGAACAGACTGTGAATCCTACAGTAGAGAAGGATGTACCTTCTGTGCCAGAAAGGGAATGGCCACATTAGCTTTGCTGCTGCAGAAAGGACGGGAACTGCGTGATTGCTTTGGCTGTGCTGGGCACAGGCCAGGACCATGGCTCTTGGCTAGTGTCAGTGTGCTCCTGAATGTGAACACAATATTAGGACAGGTTTTTTTGGCTCCTGCTGTTCTCCAAACAGGTAGTGCAATGGAGGAGGTCTGTGTCCTGGCAGACAAAGGGATGTGCTGGACAGCAGAGAAGCAGGGAACCTCTTCCTCATCTCAAGCCAACCCACCTCCCTCCTCCAGTGCTGAAGAGAGAACTGCAGGGCCACAAGTGCTCGTGGCATAAATTCAGTTAAATCACTTAATTCCTTCCCCTTTCTATCCTCTTCCCTTTCTTCCCCAAATGCTTTAACAGCTATAATTAGGGCAGTGCCAGTGGGAAGTGGAAGGCTTAACATCCTAACATCATCTTAACATAGGCCAAGTGCTATTACTGTGATGCCATGAACCCATAAAAGAAGCCCAGGGTTAAAAAAGAGTCACAAGATTGAGTAAACTCTCTAAACCACTACTCAAAACCTATACAGAATAGCCTAATACTCAGAGAGTTTACAGTTCTCTCTTCTCTGGCACTGCCCTGCCATATTAGCTAACTACATCCCTACATCTTATTAGAGTATGAGCCAGCTGAGTTGAAGACAGCGGTACTGATTTAATAGTGTCTGCCCTCTTCCAGTGTTCATCCCTCGCGCAGCGAGATTTGTGTTGCATCTTTTTAATTGTCACTTTGATCATTCAGGTTCCTGAATGAAAGGTGAAGACAGACATTCCCAAACAGCAGATTCACAGTAATGTAGTTTATGGAAAAAATACAAAGCTTTTAAATGATACTGTTTTCTCCTGAGGCATTTAATAAATGTAACTACTTAAAGTATATAGCATAAAATAGAAGCAAAGAATAGGAAGTATATAATAAACTGTAAAGAATACAAAGTATATGATAAAGTATAAGCCTGATTTTTTTTAACCTCCTTTCCCTCATCTCACACAAAAAGGGTCACAATGAGGCAATATAATCTATTTGGCTTTCTTTTCTGGTCTGCACCAGTAAGTCTGGAAGCTGAAGCTTGGTCTAGAAGGCATGTTTCCTACTGTCCCCTCAGTGTTTGGCCACTGAGTAGACTGAAAGCACTGCTGTTGTGAGGCTCCACAAAAGCATGGAGTTCAGGTGCACCTCCAGAGATGGAGATGGATGAGTTGATTCTTCTGTTCTTATTTTGCATATAAATTGGCCGTGACCACACTGCATCACAGACAGTGAAAAAGCTGATTGGGAAGCCTCTGCTTTTAAACCAGGGTGTTTGCTTAGGGCCAGGAGAATGACTGTGACATCCCTAAATGCCCTGAGGACAGCAGGACACACGCTGCAGACTATTTTGCAAGTTGTCCAAGGAAGTCTATCAGTTACAGCTGAAATATCCCATCTCTGCTGCCTGCTGTGCCTAGCACACGATGGCTGGCCAGCACTGCATGCAACACAGCGTTTTATTAACACAGCCAAAAATGCAGCTTGGCTTACAGCTTGTGGAGCACTAGTTTTAACCTTAGTGCCTGACCCTTTTCTTTAGCCACAGCAAAATGAACAGAGCTCCCTTAGAAAGAGGACAGAAAATATATCTATAAGCACAATAATCAGCTCATCCCCCCTACTCTTGCAAACACAGCCTTATCTGTGAAGTCTGTCGTGAAGTCCGCATGTGCTGCGTTCTGGGAAGGGAGCGATGGGAGAACATCCTTTTCATCTCCCAAATTAAAAGCAGCGATTGAATTAGCCCCCCTCGGCATCACCACTGCCCCACGTAGCGTGTGACCGAGCTGGATGCATCTAAACAATAGCCCCATACAGATGATGCACAATAATTCTCTGGCTGAGTTGGGATCTGTCTTCTCAGCACCTGCTGCAGCTGCAGCCCCCATCTGTGCTCCCCAGAGAGCTCCAGCGTGTCAGTACTTAATGTGCTTGGTGTCACTGCGCTTCCTGAGCTCCTGCTTTATACGAATGAAACCAAATCTGGGGAGGAGAAAGCTGGAGTGGGGAGAGGCTCACAAAAGCATGCACAGAGAGCGTGAGGCTTCATTAGAAAACAGGTCGGAGGGCACTGACGCTGAGGGCAAACAGTGCGGTGCAGAAGTAATTAGGTGCACAAATCTCTGCTCTTAGGAGACTCTTCAACACTTATTATCCCCTGTGCTGCACAAAAAAGTGTATCCCGTGTGCGAAAGGGGCTGGAAAGCTTCATTTTCACTTCTCTTTAGTCAGGTAGATCACTGATGAGGATGGAAAGAGAATAGAGAGGAGATACAACCCTGGGCGGCCAGACTACGGGTCTCTCTTCCCCCTCTCTGCCCCATTCCCTCTCTCCACATACCCTCCACACCATCCTCCATGCCAAATACATTCGTTCACTTGTCCCAAATGATGAGCTTATTTTGTTACGGGTCTGTCACATGTTTTGTTCTGGTTTCCCCCCCACTGCCTCACTTTACTATTACAAGTTTCATCACTCTGATTCACTAATGCAACTGTAAGCCTAGACAGGTAGGAGGACAAAGCCTAGGTCTTTATTTCATTTATTTAATTTTTCTCTGTATTCATTGCTTGGCTATGCAAAACCAAAGTAAGAAACCCTGAAGCTTCTCTTTAGCACCAATTATTTCCTGGCACTGTTTTAAAAAAGGAATAATCCTGGTGTTTCCATCTCAAAAGCAGCTGTGAGGGTCATCCTAGTTACACTGAAACTTGAAATAGAGGATAGCTATGAATATAAGGTGTACCCATTTTAAAACTGCCATAGCACTGAAAAATGCCATAGTGCAAATGAAGTTACCCATTACCAGATGTCACATTCTGCCCCCTTATTTCCAGTGAGAAAGACAAACCCTTAAATTAGGACTTTCATACAATTCTGTTCTTTGTACTGTGCCAGTATACATCAGAAGCAAGTGCCATGAAGATACAAGACAATACCAGTTTCCATGAGATCAAACATACAGGCAAGTGGCATTCTGGATTCGCATGATTAAATTCCACATCCTCCCACCCCCTGAACTTTAGATAATTTTTCTCTCTCTTTACTAAAAAGTGTGTAAAATCTCAAAGATATTTTTGTTGGATATAGCTAATGGAAGTTCAGTGCCTGCATCTGCAGGTAGGCATGAAAACGAGTGTCCTGCTTTCTGACTTCAGCTTGCACAGGAGAAATAAGGATAAGAAAATCTGATTACTCACCCAGGCTCTGCTGCTCCACCACCCACTGAAACCCACAGGAACTGTTTCTTTCACATCACTAAGCCCCGAATCAGCTCCTGTTGGACCAAATTTCAGGCAGGTTCGGAAATGCCTGGGGGGTCCCTAAAGGTCATAGAAATGGTCACTGGAAGAGTCAGGAAAAAAGCTGGAGTCTAGTCTTCCAGTTCCTTGTCTCCCCGTTGCAGAGCACTAGTTTGGTGTGCCTGAGTGAGTGAAACCTCCTGTTTACCTCGTGCTGCTCTTGGTCTTTAGTTATTTTGCAAGCAAATTCTCTTCCTTAGGCTAAGGGTAGGGATCCCATAAAAGAGGTGAGATACTGTCTATGTAAGAACTGACTGTAAGAAGTGTTTCCAAAACTGCAGACATACTCACATAGGTGCTGAGGTGAGTTCCTGTGCAATTGCACAAGATGTTACTCTAAGTGTTATTATAGACAATGATCTTTGCATCACGGTGACCCTGCACACTGCTGTGTTCACATACTGCAATCCTAATGCCTGTGCTCACCATCTTCAAGTGCAAGTGTGGAAGCCAGTAACTTCTGCAAACTGCTGGGCTGAGAACTGCTCACAAATGCCCTTCCCAACACAGCACATTCCACAATTAGGATGGAAAGTTTGAACAGAGACTGTTGCCACATGCTGCAGTTGTCGCGTGATGCTGCCTGGGTCCCCATATTGCCCCTTCACCTCGTGTGGGGGGTGTTTTCCCACAAGGAAATATTCCTTTTTGATTCACTTGCAGACTACATTATTTCAATACTAGAAGAGATGAGTTCATGCTACCAGTGACATTTTCAAAGCCATGTTATGTTATTTGAGAGAGGCACTAAGTGCACAATGTGAAACCACAAAAGTGCTTTTTTGGCATTCTTTAACTTGCAAAGAAGCGGGTGTGCTAACCTAAGGTCGTTGTAACCAGCCTCAGGCTGAATTTCATCCCAGAGAAAAGTTATTATTGTAATGTGCCTTTTGGAAACAAAAAAAAAAAAGGAAAAAAAGGCTTTTTTAAGAAGCTAAGATGACCATCATTCTACTAACAGCACACACAGAAGCGAGCTGCCTAGAGACTAGAAAATAGAAGTAGGAAATCTGGACAACTCAGTCAGTCTGTTGATGTGCTATTGACTTACCTTTTGGCCTCAGGCAAGTCCAGGGAAGTTAGTGAAGAAGTTTCTCTGACTTTCAGTGAGACTCTTATCTATGCATGCTCAGTTGACCTCTCTGTAGAACTGAGATACTGACTACTCCCAGAAACTGACTGATTCATCTTTGCAAAACACTTTTTAATCCTTTTGCAAGGCTACTTTATCATTATTGCACACATTAATTGCTATATATAGATACAGAGATATCGATATCTATATATAGAGATAGGCATTCCTCTCTCTCTGAAACATTTACAGATAGACTATTGATGTTTTTTTAATGGCATATATGCTTTTATTAATAAAGGAAAACATTTAAGCTTACTTTTATCTACAGGACCACTTTTAAGCTACATGGAGACAATGTAGAAGGCAACTGTGTCATCTCCCAGTAGGTCAGTTCCACAGCCATTTTAAACTGGCTTAATGCCAGTTTAAATGGCATGCTGTCGCCACCACCAAAAGTGGTTTCACCCTCTCCCCTATCATATTTTCCTGCACTCGCCCTTGTGCTGGCAGTAATGCCTGCACACGTTGAAATCTCTGCTTATTTTTTCCCCTCCCCTGGATGTTCTTCACCCAGATCTGTTCCTCAGCAGGGTTGTGTGGCTGCATGGCAGCAGGAGTGCGTGAAAAGTAAGTCTCCACATCAAGCCTAAGCCAGCCTGTATCTCAGATGATGGCTTTAGGTCTTAGGAGAGAGGTAGTGAACCACAGGGATCTGAAGTCACTGAAATAACACACCAACCATTTCCTAACCCTCCTCTGCTCACCAGCTTCTAAGCAGCACCAGCTCTGCCTGCCAGCTCAGTAGCAGCCCAGTCCGCACTTCTCTGTGGTGCGTGGGAGCTTCCAGCATTACTATGTGAAATCCATCTCTGAGTACAAATACCACATGGAGGAACAGCAACATGAGACTAGTGTAAAAGCTGTCTGTGCTGAGAGCCCAAATACACACACGAGCTTTAATAATACAGCTTTAAGAAAGTAAAATAGAAAATGGCTCATTTTGCCAGACAAATGAAGAAGAAGAGTGATCCTGGCAGCACTTGTTTTATTTATAGTAACAGGTAATATCTCTGAGGACTGCCAAATACTGAGCAAACCACCAGTGCTGTGTGATTATTAATAAAAAATTTTAACTCTTAGTTGATCACTCAGATTCCTTTGCTTCTCCTGTCAAAGCAGCAAAGCAAAGCATGCTGACAGCTTCCATAAATAGCAGAGATTTAAATAAGTCATCAGCAGGCAAACAGGATGCACATTTATACAGAATGTGAGCATCTCCCTTGCTATCTCTCAGAGCCCAAGTTAGCTGAATGCATTTCCTTGTAGGCATCAGTCAGCTCCAACATAAAAGAGCAATGCAAGAGCACAGAATCAAAGGGAGTAGTTTTGTCTGCAGCTTTACACAAGGGATCAAAACTTTCCTGATTCTTAAAGCTGAGTTTGACAGTCACTAAACTTCTGGCTTGTACAGTGCAAATAACTGTATTTCTCACTGTATATTGAAAGAATGAATTAAAGGTGTTTAGAAGCAGGAAAACTGGCTTTCCAAGGGGCTTTAGACGCTTAGATACACTGCTGAAATGCCACTGACATTCACAAAGCCACCCTTCAATGCCAACTAACCCCGTAGGTGTGTAATGGGATGCTATAGTAAAGCCACATGCTGTTTATAAATAGCTGCCTGTAAGTAAGGTAAGCTTAGAAACAGAAGATGCACAGCATAGTTTGGGGACTCCCAGACCAATGTATGATGCTTCTCCAGAAGGCAAATAAGAAGCAGACAGAGGACGCCATCACTTCTTCTGCTCGGTAACTTAGGATGTTCGCCTGGAAGGCTCCAGTGCCTTGGGCTTTGGGAGAGGTAAGTCAATTTTTTAGACAGAGGAAGGTTTTGAGCTGAGGTCTCCTATACAGCTGAATGTACTAGCTGACAACCTGTTGGCTACTAGGAGGGGATGCAGTGCTGATCCCTCCTCTGGCTAGCTCATAGGGTGAAGGAGAGAGAAGAATACCCTTCAGAGAAAAGAATACCCTCTTATGCTCAAGTGGAGCTTGCTGTTTACAGCAAACAAAAGAAAACAGATGCTTCAATCCTAATTTGTACAAGGACTGAAATTTCCTCTATAATACACAGTCTAACAGAACTGGCTCCACATAAAAAAAGCCAATTCCAAGAATGCAAAAAAAAAAAGTCCCCCTTAAATTAGTGAGGCTGACGTGCAAGGATCCAGCATAGCCCTTGAACATACACAAGTATCTGTAAGAATCTATGTGACTTTGCTTGTGCTTAACATTAAACAAATGCTTCTCAGGATCAGAGACTAAATTTTCCTCTTGCAAATAAATAACACCACAGTAATTAATAGAAATCAAAAGAAGAAATACAGGCTACAAGATTGGTCATTTCACTGAAATAACCCTACTATCTGAAGGCAAATGCCTGAATATTCAATAAAAATGAGTTGAGCAGAGTGTGCAATCGCATCGGGAAAATCTATTACTTATTCAGTAGCAAATGCATTAAGGGTATCATCACAAGCAGTAGCACTGCCAAGTACTATTAAGAAGCTGTGCATTGAGTCAGGCTGCTCCTCATAATTTATTAAATGAATGCCTCTTTCTTCATTCCAGCAGAGACTGGCTTCGGAGATGGTGATGTTAAGAATGGCTGGGTAAATTGTTTTCTGCAGGACAGTTTTCCAAGCAGCAATCAGTTCTATTTGTGTTGTGTACTGTGGAAACCAGAGCCTGATGCTGATGCAGTCCCCGTGGGCCTGGGCCACTGCTCAGCAGGGTGGTCCCAAGCTCTGGCTGGGAGCTGGGGGCACTTGTCCTCTGTTGGATGCTGATGGAGATGTAACCTCCTCCAGAACAGCCAGCTGACATGCCAGCGGTCCCCTCACCTGCACCACTTGAGGGCTGAAGGCTGAGGACTCCAAGGGAGCATCACAGCAAAGCCAGGACTGTTCGGGTGAATGGCACAGCCCTAGGTCACCACACCAAGCCTAGAGAATGTAAGTGTCTCTCCCAGTCTCACTGCTCATTTTTCCTGAGCTTTTTCAGGCTATTTGGAACATATTCCATGCAGCAACCCAGCACCGAGCTGGCACAGGAGTTGCTACAGCTGCTGTAACAAATACTATATGAGGATATGAGGATTCCCCTCAGCTGGAGGAGTCCTTAGGCAGCTGCAACCCACCAAATTTACATTTCTTTTAGCATCAGGGGGCCTGTGCAAACAGCGCTTGGGAATCAGAGAACAGGGCCTTCCAAACATGACTTCCAAATATTTCCAGCAAGCATATACTTACCCACAAGTTCTGTTATTCATCTGCACGGGAAAACACTCCTGGTGGGAGAGAGAAAACATCCCACTGAAGAAGGAGAAAAATCTCAGAACCACAGACTGGTTTGGGTTGGAAGGGACCTTAAAGCTCATCCAGTTCCACCCCCCTGCCACGGGCAGGGACACCTTCCACTAGAGCAGGTCGCTCCAAGCCCCTGTGTCCAACGTGGCCTTGAACACTGCCAGGGATGGGGCAGCCACAGCTTCTCTGGGCACCCTGTGCCAGCGCCTCAGCACCCTCGTGGTAAAGAATTTCTTCCTTATATATAACCTAAATCTCCCCTCTGTCAGTCTGAAACCATTCCCCCTTGTCCTGTCACCAGCTTCATTGCCCTCCTCTGGACCTGCTCCAGCACCTCAATATCTCCCTTGCAGTGAGGGGCCAAAGTTACCATGAATGCATCCAGCTGGTTCAGCCACAAGTCAATCGCTTGAAGGGAGGTAAGCTGCAAAGAAGCAGTGGTCTCCATCTATTTCCAAGCAGATCTGCTATTATAACCCAAATTACAGTAACTAGTGCTTCTGTTGGCTGCCTCAGTGCAAAGGCTACTGCCTGTGTGGCCTTGAAGATGAACTGACTTCTCACTCCTTGAGGCACTGCCTTAAACCCAGGTTGAGGACTCTTACTGAGACCACAAGGGACAGGCCTGCACCAACCACTGTATTCCTCCCTGGGATACATGGGAAACAGCAGTGTAGAACACCTCGTATATATCCCAGAATTAACAGACATTCTGGTTTTCCTCCTAGAAATGTTTTGGGTTTTGCTTTCCCAGCACAAAGCACAGCACAATGAATTATTAAACCAGGGATTCAGACAACCACATTATTTCCTTCTCATGAAAATCTGAGAACAAAATTTTCCAAGAGTAAAGATGTTTTTTTTAGGTTTTTGTCCCCCAGCTTCTCCTCCCCAATCCCTTCATCCTTCTTCTAAAAAGGCCAATTTTTCATGCAAGCTGTACAAGTAACTGGCTCCGTTGTTTTGATGCTGCATTTCTGAGTTCTCATGATGCTGGCACCTGTGGGAAAAGTTCACTGGAGCTGGGTAGGAGACGAGAGATCTGCTGTGGTGTGTTGGAATAGGGCTGGCTGGAAGCTACATTTTGTTTTCCCTTTTTTCCATTATTTAAAAATAGAACAAAACCTCAGTGGAGACCTAAGATTTGAAAATATTACTGCAAGAATGAGGGGAGCAGAGATGAAAGGATATGTTCTATATTCTCTCTTATGCATCTTCACTGAGCAGGGTAAGAGGAGTGGGAGAAAAGGCAAATGTTTTCTTTTGGATTATCTCCTTTTGGAAAATGAAGTTTGGGTTTAAATGAATATTTTTGGAAGCACCTGTGAAATGGACGCAGCAGAAAGACCACCCTGCATATATGAAATATTATTCAAGAAGAGAATAATTTTAAAGTGCATATTATCATCTTTGTCATGAGCAACTGGTTTCTAGTAGATGTGAAAGTCCCATTAGCTGTGGGCTCTGTTTCTGTTTCTTTTTGACCCCTGAGGGAGGGAGAGAGTATCCCTGAACTCTCAGACACTAGTTTGGAGCTTCAGGTTAAAAGTATCCACTTATCTAAACATGCTTTCTTGTTTTTCTAACAGGGCACTAGAACAGACCTCTCTCAAGCCTGTGATGGCCAGTCAAGGGACTCCTCTGTATTCTGAGGTGGTCACCCACACCACATCTTACTCCATGGCATGCAGAATGCAAAAGCAGCTCTGAGGAGACACTGAGAGAGATGGAGACAAAAGCTAGCATCAAGCAGTATAACCTACAAAATCACATACAGTTATTATTAGCTTTTCCTAAACAAAGGACAATTGGGCTAACAGACGAAGGACAACCAAAGCTGAAATCCTAGCAAGTGTCAGCATGAGTGTCTGCAAGAAGAGAGAGCAGAGGCCTGCTGGCAGACTGCAATAGACTTCCTCATCTTAGAAGCACAGGACAAGAGATCAGAAGCGGCACAACATGATCTGGAGCTGTGACTGCAGGATTGTTGCAACCTGGATAAAAGGAAAAGGCTCTGAAGCTTCTCTCATTACACCTGGCAACAGTTTCATCAAGGGTTCAGCAACTCGCCAGGCTGGTGTGCCAGACTACATCTTTCCTAAATTAGCCTGCTGACAAAAGCTCAGGGGGAGATGTGCTGCTGGTGTGATGTGCCTCTGTGGAGAACAGCACCTCTTCCTTCTGCCAAGTTGGTTTCTCAGTGGGAGCTGCTGCTTCTTGTACATGTCTCCTTCAAAATGCTGCAGGTCTCCTGCAAAATCTGACAGCGCATAGTTTGGTAACCATGTCTGAGGTGCTTGTATCCTGCCCCCAAAGGCAGTAGAAAAGAACCTTCCCAACCTTCACCATCACACACCAGTAAGGCTGCTGGATGTGAGATCAGCTCAGTGAGGAGTGACTTGGGCTTCTACTGGTACCTGCCTTCAGCTCCTCTGTGTTCATTCTCCTCGTTTTGTTCAGCATCCTTTTTTGGCTTACCCACTCTTCATGATTCAACACAGGTTTTCTTATTCCCAGTGCTTGCTCTCATCACAAGTCTGGCAGCCTTTGTGACCGGCAATGCATTTGGCAGCTGGCTCAGTACAGACTCACACATGATTTTACTGAAGAGGTTTAGTCTAGTCTAGTTTTGAGGGGAAGGTCAGTAGAACAGTAACTGGGTGAAATACAACAGACAGTGGCCAGTGTAAATGCAGCTTGCCTCTGTTTTATCTCAAGCTGGAGAGGTAAAGATGATAAGCTCATCACAAAACAAGCAGGGAAGGAAACTTTTTGGAAGAGGGATAGTTAAGGAAATTGTATAGCTTATTTGGGAAACCTGTATAACTGCCTAAAGCACTGAGAGTATTTGCTTTCAAGAGTTTTGCGAGGCAGATTTCCTCTGCAGAGGCAATTTTAGCTCTGCCAATTGGTCAGAAATGACATAAGAAACCTCATGTAAGTTTAATTTTTCCACTTTATTCTGTTTAAAGAAGTTCCCAAAACCCTTACTAGCATAGACAATATAATGTGTCTTTATATACGTTTGGTGGGATGGGGAGGAAAGCTTAGCTTCTCCTTATGTCGCCTGTGCTCTTTGTTACTAACTCACACAATCACAAAATAAACCATATTTCACCTGCCTTTTAGCTATCTCTGGCAACACTGCGTTTTTGTTATCAAACTGTATCACTGGTGTACTTCAGGCCATGGGATAATTGCTTAATAGATTGACTTCACCACTTTCCAAGAGGGTAAATGTTCATAAACTGGACATGAACAATCTGTTGGATGCTCAGTTGTCATAGGCTCTTTAAAAAAGTGAAGTCAAACCAAAAAAAACCAAATCAAGCACCTGCAGAATATAAGTGAAATTTTCAAAGCCGCCTATGAAGATACACTCCTGTTTGTTTTAATGTGCTTGCACTACTGGTTTTCTTTAAATTCCAAAGTATTTTGGTTATTTTTAAGTTCTCTCAACTTCTCCACATCATTTTACTTCTACCTTCCTCTCATGACTTTGGGTTCCCCCATGGGTTCCGCCCAACACAGGGTTTCCTTGGCTATTAATAGCCAAACCATGACTTGGATCAGCCACAGGATGATACTGGATCAAATGCTACTTGGACACTGATTCAATTACGTTGGCAGAGAGAAGCTCCTGCTGTACTGGAGCAAGTGGAGGCAGAATGGATGGTCCTTGTTATGTGTCTCTGACCCACTGTTTTGTGAAGGGAAAGTTATACCAACAGTACTTTATTAATACAATCTTTATTCCTCTCCAGAGGAAAAAAGATGGCAAAACCAAAAAGATCCAGCCAAAACCAGACAAGCAGCAAATATGACTGGGGAAGGGAGGGGAATAATCCCTGAGAAATGCTATCTCCTATTAAATATAGTCAAAAACTCAAATTTAAGGAGGCAAAGCAGGAAAAAATGTATATTTAGTTGGGGGTTTGTCCCATAGGAGCTGGAATAACTTGAATTCAACAGAGACACCCATCACAACTTTGCCACACCACCACCCTCAGCTGTGGAATGATTAAATCCCAGACTTCAGTAAGGATTTACTAGATGAAATCCTGTCAAACCAGATTTCCACAGCTGGATTATGCCTTCTTAGGCCATAGCAAAACAGCCAAGATTAGCCAAAGTCTTCTAAAAAGGAAGCCCACCTAAAATAACCTTTGCTTCATTATCAGGCCTAATCTTCCTGAGCTGAATTATATCTTTGTCACAACCCTGAAGAACTCTGTGACACATAGGGCAAAATTGTGAGCTCTTTATCTCTAGCTTAGAGGGATCCCAGGCACCAGGAAGCAGTTTCACTGTCTATAGTAATCTTTGCAGTACAGAGGCTGCTAAATTGTTCCATACAATAGCTCAATATTTACCCAGAGCTCTACGTAGGGGCACGACCTTGCCTTTAAACAGGAGCTCACCACTGCTACTACAGCAGATAAAGAAGTGGAAGATGAGAGCTTTCTTATTTCCTGCAGTGTCAGAAATCAGTCACCTTCCAAATAGCTGGGTGGCTTTGCTGAAGACTCACTACCCACATGCACAGCTACTGCACTCATGCATCAGATGTTTAATGGGGGGAGTGGAAGAAGCTTCAAGGTAGTAACTGAATTTAGCTGTGGCGTTTCATTTCATAGTGAAACAGATTAGGGTTTTTTGCTAGGAAAATGCTCACATGCTCCCCTCAACTCTTGCCAGTTTAATTACACCTTCAATAATTCAGTCAGTAGCTGAATCTTTCCAGTTAAATTATTAAGTAGAAGAGTGGAAAAAATGCAACTGAGCATGTGAGTCAAAGCACTCTAGGAATGCAGGGTGGACACACTCAGCATCTGAGAAAGTGAGTCCTGGAGTGACTCTCCATCTGAGTCTAATCTCACATTGCTGAACACACAGGATTTCCCTTCTTCCCTCCTTGCTTCCCTCCCTCTCTGCCTTTGTGTTCTTCTTTTTCTCATCAGCTTTCCTGAACAAAGGTTTTAGATGGCTTCTTGTGGCTTCCCCAGTAAAATGACTGCCGTTATATATGCTGAATGGAAATGTCAGGTCCCAAACACACTTCAAGGTGAGACCTCAGAAGGAAACCTTTGTTTTCAGGAGCAATGGAAAAGCACAATCTCCAACTTCAGTGTCGATAAAGATCAGGGTTTCATACAAGAGCTATCCTTAGAGAAATCCTTAGAGGAAAATATGGGAAGAAGAAACATCCAACGGATGTGGGAATACTGAAACAAAGCTGATAGCTTCACTGAGACAAAGGAATGTGGAAAGCAAGAGGGAGAATGGATTTGGGATTATACATGAAATGGCAGAGAGAAAAAATGGCCCTTTTTAGCAATATAATTAATTATCCTCATTGAAGCTGTCTTTCAGCTGCTGAATTTCCATATATGCATCCCATATTGATCCACATTTCTGGTTATTAACTCGTGACAAGGTCACTCGCTTGAAAAGCATTCCTGAACAAGGCAATGAAATAATTAATTTCTCTGTTAGAGAACTTGTTTAGGCAATACAGCTCTTAATATTTCAAGACAATTTCCCCCTACTTACAGGAATATATGGAATATGTGTGAGTAAGTAGTAAAAAAAGCCTTACCCTTCAAGGGAAGAGGTGGGCTACTTAAAGCACTTCCCATACACTGATACACTATTAAAACCACAATGAATTACAGAATGTGGCTTTCTGTTGGCTTTGAGAAAAGCAGTGCATGAATTAATTGACAGGTATTGCAGCCAGATACACTACATGGCAAGTGAATCAAAACCATCCTGATCATTATGGGATATAAAACCCACAACTGGTGGTGGTCCACAGCTAACAATCCGTGTTCTCTTTGCAAGACCCTATGAGATCAATGTGCTTACGATGAGATCCCAGCACTTACTATGAGATCTCTGCGTTCCCCATAGAGTACCAGCCCTGAGTATTCTCCAGCTGTTCATTCCCCTTCCCCCTCCATACACATTTCCATTTCCATGCTTTACTGATAATCCCCCATGGCCTCGGGACTTCCTCTGTAGCTAAAATAAGATATAAAGCCATATTAGACTCAGCATAATGAGTGATGCATCAGCCTGTCTTCCCAGCTGATCACACACATCTGTGGGTGAGCATAATGGAGGATCCTCCTCAGCACGAGCTCTTCATTGTTATCACTGTTACGTATTGCTGCTGCCAGAGCTGTGCAGACACAAAGCATTCCTTTGTAGGAGCTGAATTCCACAAAAGCACAATGTTCTTTTCTTTAAAGGAAAATACAACTGGGAAGAAGAAGTCAACAAGGCACAGAGAGTCCTCCATGTTTATTGACTATCTTGGGGACTGAATGCCGATTTGCACCAAGTTCTTCACCAGTTCTTGAGCTGTGGCTCAGTATTTTGCTCTACTGGAAAATGACTGAGGAAGACATCAGGAATTGTTCCAGTCCAGGGTTTCAAACTTAACATGGAGGAAGCCTGAGAATACTGCTTAACTTCTGCCCTGCATGAATTCTTTGATTGCAAAACCCAGAGGGTAGGTTGGAAATAGGGAACCACGCTTATCCTCATGTACACTGCTTAGATCAATAGTTTGCCAAGGGTGAAATTAGCCCGAAGGACATACACAGAAAATAAGAGGAAGGTACTAAGAAACTTGGGCTGTGTAAAATGTAAGATCTTCATTTAAGAAAGGTGTCCAACTGTTAGTGTTTACTTAAAATTTCAAATGGGGAAAAGAGGTGATTATGTTGGGAAATCACAAGACATGCCAAAGCTATGCATATTTTGGCAGTGGGGGAAACAGCACAGGGAAGTCCACCATGGCCAAATTATGCAAATGTCTAAGTATTCAGGCACTGCAGCAAGAAGTGCCTTGTGGATGGAGTCCAGGAAAGCAGAGCATCAAGCAGTACATGGAAAACAACAGCTGTCAGTTCCTGCAGCAGGAAGAATAAAAGTTGGTGCCTGGCCTGTCAAACATTCCCCATCCTTCTGTTTCATCGATGGAAGAACTATGGCACACTTTAAACAGCTAAATTTAAAAATCTCAGCTCCATATTCTCTCCCATTAGGGCAGCAAGAGTGGGTAAGGGAGACTCACTTCCTGCTGCACTCCATCTCGATCTCAGCACAGATCCAAGAATCTTCATGCCATGTGTAATCCAAGACTGCTGTGGATGCTGGTAGTTGATGGGTGGAAAGAGGTGCTGCAAGGTTCAGCCCTTGGTTAGGGAATGCCTCCACTCCCTCCTGCCTCCTCAGGACCTGAAAAGGTCAGATAGTTCATGCTTCCTATGACTACCAGAATCTGTCCCGTACCATTTTGGAGCCACAATGTGTGGCACAGTCAGGAAAACACAGACCACACACAGGCACAAGCCTGCTGCAGCTGGCTGCATACAGCCAAACCAAGATGTGCCGTCTCCATGAGGCTTTATACTTGCTGCTTGTTCCCAGCAATCAGCGGGAATTATTATTTTCCACAACTACTCCCCTGAGACTGCCAGTGCAAAGCTGCTGTTAGTGCTCCTGTGCAGGGCAGTGATGCTGTGCTGTGTAGTCTAGAGAGCAGGAAGAGATGCTTTTCTGTAATGGGCACACTGCATCTGGTGGCATGAGTGTGAAGAGCCTGAGAAATGGACCATGAGCATGATTATTGCTACATAGGAGACCCCTCTGTCTTTACTTAGAAGCTGAAGCTGGCACCAGTGCCCAGTGGCCAACATTTTGGAAGAGGATTTGCAAGCAATGCCCAGTCCAGCAGTAAGGCAGACCTCTGCGTGCATCCGGATTTTCTGTTGAATACACCTATGTCTGTGTTCTGGTGATCTTCAAAATGTAAATGGCTTAGGAAAGCTTGACAGAGCTCCACGAGAGCGTCATGAAATTGGGATTATCCCCATTTTGTGGGGAGAAAAGAGAGGCACGCAGAGACAGGAACAATTTTCTCCAGTTACTGGCAACATACCCACTAAGGACCTTGGCTTATAGTAACCACTTCATGAGATCTACTTGTGGTCATGATTAACACCGACTGCAGACATGTAAGAGAAATTCTGTTGGGACATGGCTACAGTATGCACAGAAAGTAACCTGCCTGCCAATACTCTCTACAGCTTTGAATTCAGCAAGGAACTTCCATCTTCTTCTTTCCTTATCTCCACAGGCTTGGAAAACTCAGTGAAACATACTTATCACCAGTCATCTCTTCTTCACTTCAGCTTTATCTTTGGCTTTTCAAGCAAAGGAATCTTGCTTAAAGTCTCAGATTCTCCTTCATATTTCTCAGACCCAAATGTGGCTATAAGATCTGTCAAAGAAGGATATGGAGTCCCTTTTTTTTGCCCCTTCAAGTACTATATTCCTGATATAGGTAGCATTCTTAAAAACAGTATTAACAAAGCCAGTGTCTGTGCTCTTGGGAAGGCACAGTCATTGCAATCTGGGTCGTTAGAACATCAATAAAATGGAAAGAATTAGACTACTTTTGATCAAGACTATCTATTCTCAATCAATTGCCTAATGAATCTGATAGTCATATAACCTAAGCAACAAACACAGGGATCCCAGCATCTACCAGATCTGTAGGATGAAGAAGATACACTCTGGTGGCTAGAAAGGAAAGTACATCTCTTTGATTGGAAAGAAAAGGGAAGAATGATCACAAATTCTCTTCCTTCGTATTTTTCAGCATGAAGTGACTCAGAGGAAAAATGTTTTCTTTGAGAACTGACCTAAACCAATTCTTTGCACGTTGGTACCGCTGGTTTTGCTGGTGAATGACCCCTTATGTCTTATCTTGTCTTTTTGGAGGGTTTTTTTCCAACAATTTAATTGCTTCTATTATTTGGGTTGTAGTGGTCTGTTGTTTTGTTGGGGTTTTTTCCTATTAGACAGAATGTCTTGTATATAGCAGATAAAGAAGGTACCTTATTTCTGATCCAAAGGAATCCAGTCTGTGGAGGAGAAATCTTTTACTTCTAGGACTACACTTATCTTAAGATTCAGACATCAAAAAATTCCTGGGACAGATTCTACCATTGTTGTCCAGCTGAGTCATATTCTTACACATAACCCCACTGCACAAAATGGCTTTTCTTTTAGGATAAGACGTTCTTCTGTAGATGAGAAGTAATTGAGTTAGGTCCTTGGAAGCTTCCTGCAAAACTCAGACTGTTTTTCGTCCTATTCTCAACTGAAAGGAGAAAAGCAAAGCATCATTTAGTAATAAACCATATTTCCATCTTATCTGAAGAGCTCTGGATAAAGGCCCTCATGGGCCTGTGTCCTAAGAAATACTTGGTATGGTATCTTTGCAGTAGTTTACTTGATCAGAACACAGACTAGATTAATGGCCACCACAGTGACAATTGTTGTTGTTCCCTAACCTGTGACACAGCAGAGAATACAACAAGATGATAATCTGCAAACAGATTCAGTTCTTTCCTCTGCCACTAACTGAGGGAGCAATTGTGAGGAATTCTCTTGCTCTTTCTGCACCTCAGTTTGCCACTTGTCAAGCAGGAATCATGCCATTTAGATTCCAATATGAATTGTTAACATGAAAGTGATTCATGATGGAGTGGTATTTGCCATGCTATCCATTTCTGCTGTGCCATGCACAGAAGTACTTTGAGCTATTCACTCAGTTGCACAATTTGGGTATGTTTCTTGCAGTAACTCCTACTGTACTCCTTGCATTACATACACAGCAATAGGATGCCTCTTACTTCTACATACTTGCTAATGATTGTATCTTATTGCTCTTCAACCCTTCCTCCATTCCTTTTTCACAGTAACTTTGTGGTGATCTACTCTGTGCTGCACAAAAATATCTGGGAAGGATTCATTTGGAGCAAGAGAAATTCACATGTCTCAGCATTCTCCTGAACTCCTAAAAGATTATATTCTTTGTTCATAAATGATTTTATCCAAAGGATTATGGCAGAGCTGGCCTCATGGGCTCAAGAGATGTATCATGAAGGGCGTTGGCAGTTGACAGGCTTCATTTTTATTTCCTTGATTTTAATATAAAAAATGCTGTCATGAACTCATTAAGTGACTCTGTAACACAAGAGCTTTACAGTCTGCCTCTCAGTCACTTGGAATTACAGTTGCCTTTAAAAGAAATCCTA
This sequence comes from Nestor notabilis, assembly GCF_000696875.1. Taxonomy (NCBI): domain Eukaryota; kingdom Metazoa; phylum Chordata; class Aves; order Psittaciformes; family Psittacidae; genus Nestor; species Nestor notabilis. Next base: position 3,667 of record NW_009913499.1, on the reverse strand, counting down.
CTGATATCAATGGCTTCCTGAAGATCAAGGTATCATTTATCCTGTTTAAGAGTGACAGAATTATGTAAGCTATCTTTAATTGGACCAAATCCTGATGTTATTCTTCAAAGCACCTTAGATGCTTTGCTTAATCTGATTATGATGGAGTACAAACAGTCAAAAGATGAATGAGTAGGAACTTCCAAATCAAATATATTTAGAACAAACCTGTCCCTTCAGGACTGGTCTGTCAATTTCGAGCCCTACAGGACTGGTCTGTCAATTTCGAGCCTTAAGCTATTCAGTATAGCCCCTTCAAAACCTCTATTCTTTGTATTTAATATTAATCCCAGATAATAAAATGAAACATATATCTTTCCAAAAGCCTGTTCCATCGGAAATATCTCACATAATGTGCTCTAGAGCTACCCCATAAAGGAAGAGAGAGCTGTAAGCCATACTGCTAGACAAACAATGAGCCTGTGATGAGGCCAGGAATAGAAACAGCATTAGTGTACCTTGGTAATGGATGTAAAAGCTATGTCAGCTGTGTAAGCAGCAACTGATAGTCCTTCCTACACCATGACACACACTGCATTTAATGTGCCTATTCCTCTTGAGCTGGTCCCCAAATTTAGGGCGTGCAAAGGATTAATCAAGCTTATACCCAAGACATGTCAGACAGAATATTTCTATATGCTTCTGTAGTGAGAACAGCTCCATCAGGGCCACTTTGTACGAGAAGAGTCTGTGCTCTTTCAAGAAACCAGGGGTAACAGTCCAATGCTTGCATATTTGGATGATCAGAACACATTTAAGTATATCCCTTATTTTCAAAATGACAGGATTAATTTAAAGGGTATAGCATTTAAGAAAATAACACAGGGTTAGGTTTCTGCCTAGTGATTTTCCAAATCTTTGCTGCTTCACCTTCAACCTTAGAACAGGAAACCTCTTTTATTTCAAACAACCAAACAACTTTCACATGATCCAGGAGTGAGGCTTTAGAGAAACCCCTACCAAGTACTGTACGTTGACAGCTCCATAAAAGCTGTTGTTTTGGGTCTTCTGCTCCTGAGCCATTTCAGTTTTGCTTTTCATATGTTTATCCAGCACATTCAGTATGAAATGAATTCTACACCCTTTCTCCTAATTATGTATACTGTCCCCAACCAGGAGAAACCAAAACATATGATGTTTGGAAGAAATTCAAGTATCAACTGATTAGACTCAATTTACTACACTCATCAAATGCAATCTAAGCTTTCAGTTGTAAACCCAGTCTGGTTGGAATCCAGCAGTAGTTTCACAGGTATATGCTCTGCATTAAATATACATATACTTGCACACATCCATACGTACAAGGGTTTTAGTACGTTGGACCAAATTCTGCCTTGATTTATACTCCACCGACTTCCACAGAATTTCCTAGGAAGATACTTAGAGCAGGTAAAACTAGATCCATCCCTGCTGGATCCATCTTTGGCAGGTTAAGACTTAGGCAAACGATTTGGAAACAACTTGCATTTGCAGATCCTCATTCACTGTGTAAATTACACACGGCAGTCACGTGAGGTAAAAGGAGGATTTTTTGCTAGTATCTCATTTGAATACTAATTAAGAAGTAAGTTCTAAAGATACAGGCACCTTTATCACTTGTGTGCTTCCAAAACATTCTAAAACTTTGAGAGAGCACACCATCTTCTGTTCTTTTCTGAGCAACTAATGGTCATTTAAACACCACAATGGTTTTCTTTTCTTTCCTCTTTGTATCTACTGTTTGCAAACCGATGCTCATGACTCTACAGATTCAAAGCAGTTATGCCTTGAGATTCACTGAGATGTTGCTAGACCTATTATTTGCAGGACTTCCTAGCTGCATCCATAAAATGTTGACTAACAGAATATATCAGGCCCACAAAGCAACATAGGAAGCCATTTGTAATTAAGAGGTGCAAAAAGAGCTCCACTATCTTGTCAGGGGAAGACTGTAGGTAGAACTATCATTTCAAATAATTCACCCAGCAAAAAGAAGTGCATAAACATACACAAAAAGTAGCACATAAGTTCTCAGTACAGATCTAATTAAACTTAGTCAGAACAATGAATTACAATAGACTAGTTTATGTCTTATAACAATCGTATTTTTCTTTGTACTTAGCAAGTTCAGTCTTTTTGCAGATCCTTTGCTTACACAGGTGCAAATGTCTAGAATCTGACACTGTTTCCTACCTCTCTAATGATCTCTGGCTTTTGTTTTGCACCCACCAGCAAGCTACACTCCTCTGCCACCTACTGCTTTAAGGAAGTATAGTTTACATCAGCCACCAGCTCTTGCTGTCATAGTGTGTTCAACAGAATAGGGGAGGACTGCACAGAAACCTTGGATTAAAACTTCCTTGCTAAATGGGAGATTAAAGAGAAACTGGGTTTATCAACCCCTATTCATATCGCAATAGATCACTGCCAGAGATCACCGCTATCTCTGCAGATCTCACTATGATTCAGAATCATTCAGCAACTCCCACCCTCTTATTTTTCAGGACATGACATGATCCTCCTGGATCTAAAATGTTAAATAAAATAATTTCTACATAAAATCCCTCTAGAAGAAAACCATAATAAAATACAGAATGTATTTAATCATAAGAAATTTTCAGACCAAAAAAGAGAGCTTTTTCCACCACTAGCATGTTCCCAATGGATCAAAGTGAAATTCCAGAGGCAGCTCATTTTTGGTTTTAAATGGATTCTGGAGCACAGCATTTGTAACAACCTCCTTGCTTTCTGTTAGTTTGAACTTAGGTTGTTTCAAAAAGTGTGTGATACACTGTATTAGCAGGATTCCAATTTCTATTTCTCTCAAAATCACACATAAACAGGGTTTATTTCAAATAATTGACTGTGCCGCATGGTTTAGAGGAATTCTGGACATCTTTATTGTTTTAAAAAGCAATGTAGCTTTGTATTGTCAGTGTTAATAAAGCAAAGCTATGTTTACCTTGCATTACTTTTCCTTCAAAAGAAGGAAGGAAGCGAAGGAGTTCTTTGAAGGATGAAGGAATTCTTCATCTCTCACTGAAGATTTTTGTTTAAATTAACTGGTGTTCTATCATCAGCATACAGGAATCTTCAATATTTGTCTGTTTTCTAATTTTTCTTTTAGAGACCATGAATACCAGACACTTTAATTACCCTTTTCTGCTCCCATTACTCAGAAACCACTACAAACCATTACCAAGCATCTCCTCTTGAGTGCATTGCACAAACGCAGTACTAACATAAGCGGTATGGCTGTGAAATGAACCAGAACTTCACCATGACCTGGCAAGTACCTGAAAGTGTCTCAGTGTTGACACAGCCTAACTTCCCTCACATGTCTTAAGAACTCTATTTGTAAGGAATATTGTAGAATTCAGTGAACTAATACAATATACAGCCAGTTGTAATTATTACTCCATTAGCAGAACCCACATGTTCTCTCTCATGTTAAAATAGTTTTGGTTTTCTGTTTAAGTTAATACCTCTGTGTTTCTAAGGAATGAACCCACAACTCTCAACATCCCAGGCTAATTTAGCTTATTTCTCTACAGAGTCTTTGTCAAAAATATGAGCATAAAAAAAGCAACTAAGTTAGGTGCAATCAATCCTATAATTTGTGGGCAAAGAAATAAAAAAACCCACCGCT
>NW_009913498.1:9862-35204 GCF_000696875.1 Nestor notabilis | reverse complement strand
TATATGGTGTAGAAAATAGTTTTATTTCTCCTGTTCTGGTTATTGAGAACTGTATTCTCTAAAGTTTATTTCTAAAGCCAGAAAAATCAATTTTGTGTAATGAGAATATTTGTCTTGGGAATAAAGATGTTATTCTTTTGAAGTGCTCATTTTGATTTAATTTTGTGTTTCCAAAATGACTCTCACTAGCATGTCTCACAGGGTGCTATATATCTTGTCCTAATTGTAGCATTACAAAAACTCGAGATGAAGTTTAAGTAGACCAATGTATTTGCAATGCTGTGCTCTTTTCCCACTTTAAAACATTTAATCCCCATTCTAGATAATTATGTCAAGCAGTAAAGTCACCTTAAAAATAAAACTATGAAAAAGGTAAAAGAAAGCCCTTTCATGTCTGTTTTAACACTGAAGAGTTACGTGACAGTAAAAAATAATTTTTCCAGTTTATTTGTGAGATTCAAAGATAATTAAAAATCACTTTGTGATCTCTTCAAGAAGTGGGGAAGGAAACCTCACTTTATCTTTTCGGAGGGCATACATTTAAGCAGAAGAGTGTGACTGAGTTTTTAAATCGGAAGGTAGCATTATTTATGTTGACAGTGTCTCCCTTAAATCCAAACAAGTATGTGATTAATTATCATAAAAATAATGGAAATAGTGCAAGAGTTAGCAAATACTTAAAAAACCTGATCCAGAACAAGTGGGACCTTTCAGAGTTGTTCCATTAGGACATGATGGAGAAAAACCGAAGAACTTGCTTGTCCTGTTAGTTTATTCACAATGTTTTTAAGAGCAATAGGCAATGGAACTGAATGTGTGCCAGCTCTGTCCTAATTACGGTTCACAGCCTGAAGTATTAAGTTGAATTGAAACTGCACATGGTTTAAATTAGTATGTTAAACTCTGAACTGTGGCGCACCAGGCGCTGGCATGTTTGATTTAGCAACGATTTGGCTTTGATTTAGCTTTGCAGCAATCTCCAGCGGGAAGTTGAGTTGATAGCTAATGCTCAGAGTCTGTTTTTCAGAGCCTTCTCTCAGATTTTGTTCCACACAGAATTTCAGGTTTGACACCATGAATTCTACCTTGGCAATAAAGGAGCTGTTTGAAGGTAACATTTCAGTGATAAGAAAAAAACTTTATTGTTTTTCCATGTTTGTTTTTCCTCCACAGTTGATTCTTTGTCAACTCTGCCAATATTTTATTTTTGAGAAGATGTGTATGCTGTACTTCATATTTTGTACTTGACTGGTACAGTTAATAAATAGCGATTATGTATGTGCATGTAGATAAAAAATTGCCTTTATGTAAGAAACATAACTTGTGAGTCTTTACCATTTAAACTCAGTACATATGTTCTTTTGACACTCTACAAAGGTAATAGTCTAATAGCAGGGATGAAGGGTGTAATCTGTTAGTGTTTCAGGAGAGGCTGAAAACAATGATGTAGAAAAATTGGTTCCCTCTTTACTACTTTGCCTAATAAAAGTCGCCTTTCTTCATAGGCTTGCTTCTTGTGGTATTCTCATCAAAGCATGACAACGTTATAAGCAAGTGAAATAAAACCAACCAAGCTGCCTTGTGTCTGTTCTATAATGATTCACTTTCCTTCAAACTGAATTACCACAGGTAATGTGGAATTAAACTTTATCAAGAATTAAAAGCTGCTTTTTACCCCATTTCCCAGAATAGAATGTAATTTCTGCTTTTATCAGCAGCAATGGAAAGCAGCAAAGCCCAGATTTGCTGCCAATAAACATACCTAGAATATCGGAATGAGAAGTGCCTGGGTGTATAATGACATTTCCTTATCTAAGCAGATACATATGAATAAGGTGGGGGGTATTTGAAGGAACGAAACAGAAGACAGGGCAGAGGCTGAGTAAGGGAAACATCACTTTAGCAGAAAAGGGAAAGTAGTATAGAGTTTCACTGATGGAGAACAAATGTGTATGCACTCCAGTTGGTGTAAGCAAACACCCAAAATGCTTGAATAAGTCTGAGAAAATTGGAAACTGGGACTTAGGTAAAAAGCATGTCTCTATGTGTATGTATAAATAAATAAAATTGTTTGCTGTTTCCTTTCCTAGTAACACATTGTTGGTCTTATTTAGAGGATGATAAATTAACTTAATTCTGAACTTGCTATTTTCTTTATGGAGGCTGGGAGGAAGGGAATCCAGTGACTATGGGGGCTGTATGCTTTCTAAGCCTTAGGTTCTTCACTGCTTATCTCCCATGTTTGCAGCATGATCCTCATCCTCCATCTGCTGAGGTATTGTACTAATGCAGATTGGACCTGAGGCTTAATAGCTACTAATGGATCCATCTGTACCCACTCTCCTTCCAAATCTTAAGTCTTTTCTCACTGCTTTGTTGCATGCAGTTTCAGGTAGGTTGCTTGAATTTGTTATGCTCAAAATTTTGTTAGAAGCAAAAGGAATGATCATTGTTTGCAGAGTCAAGAATTTGTTAGTCTAGTGCAAGTCTTAATGGTCCAATCACAGAATTATTGATAGATGAGTTAGTGATATTAGTATTTGTTTCAAATTGTGTATGATCAAAATGACAAATGCACAAACTTTGTAGTATCTGCTCTTTCTCTGTGCTATGCCCACCCTTCTAAGGTGGATGGTTTCATCTGGGAGAGAGGGATATGGCCGGTCATCAGCCTCCCGAGCCCCCGCTGGGAAGTCTGTGAGGTTGATGTTGGTGGCTGTCCTGCGCTCAACTGTAACAATTATTTTTCTCTTTCCTAGTAGCTGGTGCAGTGCTGTGTTTTAGTTTTAGTCTGACAACAATGCTGATAACACACCAACGTGTTAGTTGTTGGTAAGTAATGCTTACCCTGATCAAGGACTTCTCAGTCTCATGCTCTGCCAGTGAGGAAGGGCACAAGAAGCTAGGAGGAAGCAGAGACAGGACACCTGTCCCGAACTAGCCAAAGGGATATTCCATACCTGTTGCAGGGATTGAAGGATTCCAGGTGGAGAAGGAATGTAAACCACACGTATACACCCCAAAACTACTAGAAAGTTTATTACAAGCTCTAAAATAGATGTAAACCCCAGAGATATCCCAAGCCAGGAAGACAGAGACCTAAAGGCTACCAAAGGACAGGCTAGGCACAGTTCTTACCAACCTACACGTTCGTTCAATGACCAGGAGGCCAGCTCTGAGGTGCATTGAGAGCAAGCAGGGTGGCAGGCACTACTTTGCAGGTGTCCCCGCGGAGGTAATGTCAACCATAAAAGGTAGTTGGATCTGTCTCCCCTGTCTCTCTCTTATTTTCTCTCTCTCTACCTCCTCTCTTCTACCCATCTTTTTCGAGCCCTGGGGCTTTTATATCCCTGAAAGTGCAAACTCATCCCGACGCAGGGGGTCAGCCTGTGTCCCGAGAAGTGTCCCTGCTGGCTTCCTTTTCCTGTGCACATTCATCCTGACGCAGGGGTCAGCCTGTGCCAGGAGGAGTGGCTCTGCTGGCTCCCCACCGTGCACCCCTGCTCCAGGTGGTCGGGGATGGTCCACCACCTGTGTCCCGAGAAGTGTCCCTGCTGGCTTCCTTTTCCTGTGCACATTCATCCTGACGCAGGGGTCAGCCTGTGCCAGGAGGAGTGGCTCTGCTGGCTCCCCACCGTGCACCCCTGCTCCAGGTGGTTGGGGATGGTCCACCACGACCAATTTTTACAGTGTTAGACCCATCCAACACAATGCCACAGCACATCATGCCCAGTATATAAACTGGGGGGAGAAATCTAGAAGGCCCAGGTCACTGCTTGGGTCGGTCTGCGTATCGGTTGCAATTGTATTGTGCATTGCTTGTTTTTATTGTTTTTGTTTCCTTTCCCCTTTTAGTTTTATATTCTCTCCCCTTGTTATTTCCCTTATCACTGTTAGTAGTAGTAGTAGTAGTTTTATATTATGCTTTAGTTATTGGGCTGTTCTTATCTTGGTGGCGACTTGTTTGTAGCCCCCAGCTTTTGTCTCATACTGTGACTTTCTAGTCTTTACCCCCTTATACTGCTTTTTAGTGCAGCATATTGGATAATTCATGTAGAATAATTATTATTGATGTGTTGGTTCCAGGTAGATGTATAACAATAAGTGCTACACCACACAACTGTACAAAGCTAAGCGATAGCTAAAACAAAGTAGGTAATAATCATTTGATCAGTAGACTGTTTTAGCACTGAACAGCAACAAATCTTCAGGCAGGGCAAAGACACGTTCAGACAGAGCTAGTAAGTCCCAAGGCTTGTGTTCTGAGCTTAATACAAAGCCTGTGGCCCATTACAAGCGATGGCAACACCTTGTTTACGGGCTACATATTATTTATTTATTTCACGTTTTTCTCCATTTTATTTCCTGTATTTAGGGTACTTAGATCATCTTGCCATTAAACATATAACAGCAAATGTACAGTTAAGCAAAGGCCAGATAGACGGGAACTATGTTCCTCTTTATTTTGTATTCAAGAAAGTAAAAGAAATAAGCTTTAAAAATAGATTTTAGCAGTGGTACTTTTTCTCTGAGATTGTGTTTGGAGAACTATTCAATGTTGGATTGTTACATAATGTAAACCAAATTACTTGATGATACTGTTCTATTCTGCCCATAGAAATAACTTTATTCTAAAGAGAATGTACTATCTGAGGCTTATTTCTATAAGTAGTCCTTGGCTTCTATAAGTAGAATTCTATAAGTAGTCCTTTGTGGAGAGAAGTATTGTATTTTTCTATATTGGTGAAAAAAATGTCTGATTGGTTTTCTCAAACTTACTGTAGCTGTTGATGTTCTCATGCAGGCTTTTATTATTTAATATTGTTGAAACAAACCACTAGGTGGCAATATCAATTAAAAAAATCTGAGAGGTGCAATTAAAGTCATCTAAAATGGGACACTAAACTGTAGCTTGGATTAAAGTGAAGATGTTAAACTTTCTTGTATGTAAAATTGTCCTTATCTTGAGAGGAGGAGCTCTGCAAAAGCACTTGGTGTGGATGGTTGGTGACTGAGGACAGTGAGGTGTATTTGCTTGGATGCAAAGGAAATGTCTTCACTTTCCTTTTCAGTATATCTTACACAATTGAATAGGTGAATTATTATCATAGTACTTCTTGATGACGCTTGCTTCAGCCTGCTGGTCAGAAGGAGTTAATTGTGGTTGTATCAGTGCTATTTGAGAAACAAATCCTAACTGGTGTGAATGTAAGAGATTTAAACTAGTTAAGGTAAAATCAGTATGAATTTACTTATGGCTGTGGATGATCTTCTGAAATACCAAATGTGTCTGTTACAAGTAGACACTTGTTAATGGATGTGCTGATTATATCTTCTTTGGTGTAGGTGCCACTGTACAGCAAGCAGACTGGGTTTGTATGTGGGATAGAAGACTGAAGAGACTTGTCATTAAATAGCTGGTGAAAGCAGTCTGCTTCCTTCACAGCTTAGCATGTACAGAAACCATGTCCCTGTTTCACAGGACTTGCCTTATCAGAGGTATCTTGTCCTTTTATTTAGATAGATATATACTTTTTTTTTTCCAGTGCTTTTATTGAAAATGCTGTTGCTAATGTTCCTGCTTAAGTTTTTCCTGCTTAAGTTTATCTCAAAGTCCTATTTGAGCTATTACTTCGGGAATACATATAATGAAATTGCTGGCATGCAGTAACACTGGCCTTTCTACTTGAGTGTGGTTTTACTGGAGCTCCTATCTATCTGCTTCATCCTGCCTGTATCAGTCCACATGCATTTTTGAAACATCTGTGTAGTAATGCTTGTTAGATTTAATTGGAGTGTGGTAGCCTATCGCTTCTCCTGGGAGCTTTAGTTCTTTGGTGTTTATCCCCGATGTTTTGTGCTGTCGCTAGTGGGTAAGTCATTAACTGCTGTGGTTCTTGGGTAATTTTGAGGAGGTAGTGCTTTTCTCTTGCTTTAACTCTTGGTCTTTATTATATAGTCAGGTTTTATAATCACTTTATCCAGCAGCGGCTAGAGGAGCTAATTCATCCTGGGGTGATTTGTATTTTGCCTTTCTCTGTTCTTCTTGTCTGCTGTGTAAAGCATTGACTTTGCTTCTCAGTCCTTACATCATGCAGCTTCTCTGAAAGTATTTCTGGTGTGGGTGATAACATCAGAAGCATTCCCTTGAAGTACTATTTTTGAAGCAGTTGTAAATGCTTAATTAATGGTCTTTGTATGCAGCTGACTGTCATAGATCAGACTGGACTGCTTGTTAGAGACGAAGTTGCTATGTCTAGGTATGTGAGGTCTAGGCAAATAGGCCTTAAATTTTGGGGGTGGTGGTGGTGGGTATTTTTTGTTTGATTGGTTTTTACAGGTTTGATTTACTTTCAGTTACCTCTCCATATTTTCAGATCTTCTCCGTATCTTTTAAAAGATAAATAATTAAATCATACTTGATATTGTCACTGTAACTTGACAGTTAAGTAACCTCTGTAAGTGTGGACAGATTAATCTTGCGTATTATAGTAGATGCTTAAACACAAACAAAAGGAAAATATTTCCAAAACTCTATTCTGTGGCACGACCTATGTCTGTTGAGCCTGCTACAATTTTTATTAAGTTTAATAATTCACAGTTTATGTACTATACCCTCAGAGGATGTGTAGAAAATGCCTCACGGGTATGAGTTACCTTAGGCATAAGGAGGAATAAAGCCACATCAATTCTGTATCCAGGATAACTAAGCGGGGAATGTAAACGATAAAATTCACTTAGGAAGGGAACATGAGGCAGAATGATTTTGGAAATGCTGTTAAAGGTTTTTAGACTCTGACCCAGAGTCCAGTGCTGACTTTCTTGCTGTGTTTTTTCTCTTCCTGGGATTCACTGTTGCATGTTCCTGTAGGTGAAGTATCTTGCTTGGTATTTCTTCTTCTGTTATAAAAAAACACTTCTAATTCTCTTGGCCATCCTTTTTTATTTTCTTTTGGGTGTATTGTAGCCAAAAATAATGCTGTGTCATTTCTGCTGAAAAGTTTTTTTCCCAGGTGTGGCATATACTTTGCACAGTGGGTGTCTGTGCCCTCATGGCGTACTTATTCTGAATGCTTTGTTTTCTGTGATGTCCATGTTACCACAAGCTTGCTGTGCCTGAGCCTTTGAAAATGTTTCTCCTTCAACACTTTTCTAACACTTTACTGTAACTTCCACCTTGCTGTTGCTCTTTCGGCTCTTCAGGCAGCTCCTGGTTCTATAGGGACCAGGACAGAGGTGACACAAACTGAACATTCTGTGTGATTCAGTGCCCATTGTGCTTTGCTTGTTCTGACTTTTTCTCTGATGTTTGGATGGTCCTTCATTAGAGTTTTTCTTTTTTTCTGAGGGATCCCATTAGGAACAGGTCCTGAATACCACTGTTCCTGTAAAAGCTGGGTCTTCTGTTAATGACTTCAGCTGGATTAATCACTAAGCAGGTCCCTGATCACATTCATGTCTGGGAAGAGTATTTTTTGTTGTCTTTGGCAACAGGAATTCTTGAATAGGTTAAACTCACCCCCCAACAACAATCCAGCAGATGGATTGCTTGAACTACCTGCCTCAGCGAGCATCCTCTCAGGATTGTTGCTCTGTAGTTAGCTCTGCTTTTTTTTCCAAGGCACATCAGAAAGTGGGAGGTTTTGTGGGATGTCTTAGTTTTTTCTTTTGTCTGCCTCACGTGCTGCAAATGTTAGCTCTGCTCACTCCTTCCATTTAAAGTGATTTTTTTCCCAGTGCTTCCTGGTTTAAATCTTATACACTTTTTTTCCCCTCTCCATGCAAATAACAATTTTTTTTTTTCTCTTCTGCATAGCAGCAGAATTTATGTCTCTCAAGTGACCCAGCAAAAGAGTACCTGGTTTTGTGTCTAGCAGCAGTGCTGCCCTGGGGAGCAGAGATTGCAGGCTGATTCTGTCGCAAGAGAGGTGGAAAGAGGAGAAGACTTTATGGTGAAGATCCTCTAAAGCAGTAGAGGTTGAACACTCGGTATCCAAGTTAATTGATCCATTGTTTCTCTAGAATCACCAGAAGTGCTTAAAATTACAAAATAGTTTGGGTTGGAAAGGACTTAAAGCCACCCCCCTGCCATGGGCAGGGACACTTTCCACTAGGGCAGGTTGCTCCAAGACCTGTCCTACCTGGCCTTGAACACTGCCAGGGATGGGGCAGCCACAGCTTCTCTGAGGAACTTGTTCCAGTGCCTCCTCACTCTCACAGAAAAGAAGCAGTAGATTTGTTTATTACTTCTTCTTGTACCTTATTGTTTGTACTCAGGAGCTACTACCAGTATGTATCTGTTTGTAGACCCTGGTAAATAAAAGGTCTTTGTTGTTCTTCTGTGTTCCAGTGGCTCCTTAAGTGTTACCTGCAGGCAGGGAAAAATGATTTGTAGTGACTTTTCAGAACTACAAGAAACACAAAATTGATAGTAAGTGTTGATGGTGGTCTGAGAATTTTGAGCAATGGCAGTGGTCTTGGCTCCAAAATCTCCTGAGCCAATCTGCTGCCTGTGTGGATTTTCATTCTTCTTCAGTACTGCATGCTTTTGAGAAATGGGATGAGCAAAGCCTAGATCTATTTTTGGTAGCTGCAATACAAAAACATTCCTTTGTGTGTAGTAGAGCTATTTTACTTGGTTTTTTTCTTTGGAAAAGGAGAGCAAATGCAATGCAGTTTGGCTGCAGGGAATTATGTGACTCATTTAGTAAATACTGAATACAAAGAAAAATAATGTTTCCATTGTATTGCAGTTCTCTGCTGTGTTTCTGTTGTCTGAGGTTTTAATAGGGAAATTATCCAAGTAGCCTAGGCCCAAGATGTTGCTCTGAAAGATAACTATGCTACAAAATCTAGGTCTTCCCATTAAATAAAAGTTCTTTGACATTTGTGTTCAAATATTTGTTTACAGGGTACATGTGGAAGTTTACTTCATTTTTACTGCAACAAAAAGTGGCTGCCCCCTCAAACATGAATGAAGCTTGAAATACATAGAGCTGTGTAAATGACAGGCAATGTCAACAGGGTTAAACTTGAAGTTTTAGCTGGCAGAACAACCAGTTATCTGTGTGCTGTGAATAATTTGAACATAAAGACAAACTCAAATAGTGAAGGGGGCATCCGTTCCACCAACAAAAAAACCCAAACAAGCTGCTGCTTTTAGTATGCCCTAGTGTGTTTTTTAGATTATAATTTCTTGTCTGCTTAGTCTTTCCACAAAGGTTTGGGAGTCTTGTGGGAGCAAGCGGGACACTGCCCATCAGTTAATATTACAACTTGGCTGCATGCTTGGATTGACTTTTTTCCTGTTTCTGTTTGTACTGCATGATTGCTAAAACCAGGTAAAAATGCGCTATTTAAAATGCTTCACAGAAGAAAATTATTTAGTAGTTTGTTATTAGGATCATGGAGAGTGTATTAAAAAATGCAGTTGTCCTTGTAACTGTCATGATATACCCAGCATGCTTTTTCTCACTTGAAGAATGAGAAACTTCAGTAATATCCTACTCTGAGATGGGTGAAGGATCCCAACTGCTGCCTTGTTCAGATTTTCTGTGAGTGCTGTCCTCTTCTACAATGAGGTTTTGTTTGTACAAAGCTTCTTATTCTTCAGCATAGGAATTGTATTTTATTTTGGTGGATTTAAGAGCTGAGAACACACTGGCTTCTGGTTTTGACTAAAACAGTCAAGTAGAAGAGGTATCATTTCTTCATACTGTGGCATGCTTAAAATTCTATACTAATTTGCTTTAAATGGTATCAGCTAATGAAACTAATCTCCATGTTAACATGTTGAGGGGCTAAGATGAGCTTTACTTGTTAATGTATCCCTTGATGTCCATATGAATTAGGCATAGACTGAATACAGTAGTGAGCACTAAAATATGTATTTTTTCTAACTATTAAGTACAGGTAGTATTCCAGAGAAGTCAGGAGAGCTCCAAGATATTCCAGGAACCTAACAAGCTCTGCAAGCAACTACCTTTTTTAGGCTAGTCCGTAAACTGAATCAGGAAGAGATACAGGTGTCAAAGACAAACCTTCGTGAAAATGAGTGGGAATTGAAGGCTGGGCAGGGAATGTGGGAGTGTTCACCCCTGGTTTGGGCAGGTGACAGAGTTTCACCCTCCTGTGTCAGGAAGTGGTATCGGAGAAGTATTGGAGAAGCTTGCAGTAACTGCAGTAGGAAGTGGTGGGATAAAAGTTTCAAATCATAGGCAATCAGGATCTGTTAATTATGCAATACATTTAGGACAACTTCCTTGTGATTATTTACTTTTGCAAGTACCCCTTTCGGTTTATTTTATGAACATACTTGAAATCTTAATATAATTTTAAAATTATTACTGATTACATTATCTTAATAAATACTATTAATTGTGAAAATCAGAGTGGGAAGGAAGGGGAAAAGGGTACTTCTGTCTCCTGATTTAAATTGTGGGCATAGTTAATAATTTTTTCCCCTAAAATCAGCGTAAATACTAACCAGAATTGTCATTAAGAAAAAAGCACTCCTGGATGACCTTGTCATCTCTTTTCCTGCCAAGAGTCTGCTTTATGCATAACACATTGTACTTCCTTGTACTTCCGAAGGAATGAGGAGAACTCTGGAATTAGGTTTTATAGCAAGAGTAAGTTCCCTGTATTACAATGCTCTTTATAGTCTTGGTGTTTGATTTTTACATTTCAGAGAGGAGGTGTGGGAGCTGTTGCATAATATAAATATGTAGCTTGAGAATTTGACTGAGTTTTCTTGGGACATAAGATTTTTATGGTTTTCACGTTCCTCTAAGCGTGAAGGCAGTTGTGCCCAGTTTTTGTCTCTGAACTGCTTTATGCTTACCTTATGTGACTTCAGTTAATATTGTTTGGAGAAATTCTCAGGCTTTTTTCCTTCAGTTTTCGGAACAAAGGGAATTTAAGTGTAGGCTCCATTAGACTCCAAGACTTGCTAAAATTAGGGCTGACTTGTCAGACTTGAGATGCTGCGATTTGGTTTGCCTTTGCATTTGCTATTTCATAAACAGAAGCATTTTTCAGTAATACACCTATACTGATATGCAGATTTTAATGAAGAATTTGAAGTTAACTTCCACAAAACCCTGGAAAAGAGCTGTTTTTGACAAGTAACAGTGGATCTGTTGCAGTACACCCCCAGTGATTTTTTTTTTAATGTAGAGTTTGCTGTCTGGCTGCAGCTCAGCTTTGACCCAACTGTGCTGTGGATTTCCCTTGTGTTTGGGAGGGAGTTGTGCTGCTGTGAACATTATTATTATGCTGTACTTGAGATGTGCTGCTTTGCAAAATGTGCTTTTGTGTTCTGCAGACCTGGAACTTCTCTCTGATAGGGATTTGTGAATGCATTTGTGGCTCTGGCTATGGTGGAATGTGTGTAGAAAGCAAAGCTTTTGGATGCTCTCATCACTGTTTTTACAACTAAAACTTAGTATTTTAATTTTTAGAGTATTAGTTATTCTTATCCTACGAGTCAATCTGAGTATCTTAACTGCAATAATCAGGAGTGTGGATCTGGCTTTATAGATGTGGTATTTCAGACTGTAATATGTATGTTACGGTCCGCTGGGGTTATAATTTCAAAGAGACCCATAGGTATCAATTTTATGCTGTTCTTTAGCTTGTGCAGTATTTTGTAACAATGCATAGAGAAACGATCAGTGTGAGTGAAGCTAATACTGTTATTTAAATTTTTGAATTCCATTAGGATGATGTCATTGCCTTAAATGTGGCATTTTGCACTTGCACTGAGGTGAAAAGCATGAAGTGGGCAGGAGTGGTTGAAAAGCTCATATTCAGTTGTGTGAGAAGAGCAGTCAAAGCACTGGTCTTCCTGTATCAAATTGAAAACACCAAAAAATACAAGGGGAGACAGATTAATTTTAATACCAGCAGAACGGGGAGAGGAAGCTAATTTTGCTTTAAATAAATTAGATCACGGAGGAGGCTGCTGGGGAATTATTTAAAAAATGTAATCATAGAAATTAGCATATTAAATTTTTCTGGGTCAGATTTGGGGACTGAAGTTTTAAACCAGGCATTAGGGCATTTCTTCCTATTATGTGAAGACTTCTGTGGAGATATAAACCCAAAGCATCTAGGAATACTTAGCTACTTATTTAGGCAATGAGGGGGGTGGGGGTGGAAAATCTGACTTGTAAAGGAAAAACCTCACAGTCACTTACAGGGGGCTGAAACATGCATAATTAAAATATTAAGTCACAGTGGATTATTCCAGCATGAGCCTACTTCTGAATTTGCTTCATTATTTGATTGTGATGCTACTGGTGATGAACTGAAATCAAGAACTTTGGTAATTTAATAAATCCATTATAAGGAGATGAATATGATTAGATTTATAACCTCAGTGGTGGTGTGCTGATTTTTAGGTACTTGCAGCAATGCATATGTTTGAATCAAGTGTTCTTGAATTGCTGTTTTAAATACATCAGTAAATCACACTTCTATTTTGCATAAGACCTACATTTAACTTTGTTTTGTACACTTCATGTTGTTCATTTTTCATGTTACTTGTAGCACACTGATACTCTGAATTGAACAAACCATTGGGGTTTTTGTAGTAACTTGTGCTAGATAAATTCCTACATGACCTTTATTAAAGGTCACGTAGTAATATAACCTCAGATTCATGAAAGCTTTAGGCTCCTACGTTCAATGTGTGAAACGTCAGAGGTCACTTAGACTTTTAGGTGGACAAAGGAGACCTTTCATTCCCATATCAGACATGAGCTAGTGGGAATCTCCAAATAAATTCCTTCTTTATGTGCATCTCATCTGCAGTTATTAAATTACCAAGTAAAAGTTTAATGCTGTTTAAGGAACTCAGAATGTTTGTACAGTCAGATTCTCTCTCAGAGCAGGAATTATTTCTCAGATCTAAACCAGATAAAAATTAAGGGAGTGGGTTTAATACTTGTGATGTTTTAAACAGGACATATATTTTTTTATCCCTTCAAATGACATATGTGTGCTACAGAATGTCCAAAAGTAGAATTGTCAGACTAATTTGGGGACTGATAGATCTTTTATCTACCTAATACTATATGTATTTTAGAAAGTACTTGTTCATTTTGCCTACTGTTGGTACTTCTGTTAAAGATGACTGAAGATGTTTGAAGTTCTTCTATGTAGCAGTACCTTTATCTTAACTGTATAGTTATAAACCTGGAGCCCTAATACATTTTAGTGCTTTGGTTAGAGCATAACTAGGTAGCTAATAGCCTGTAATGTAAAGGGAAAAGATAAATTCCTATGAATGTTCTCAAGATGTTTAAATTTGGAAGAGTATTTGATTTTTAGTCTGCCTTCCAAGAGAAAAAAATTCGTTCTAAGCCTCATTAATTCCAAGTTTTTATCTGATTTTTCCTATTGGCACTGATTTCGGCTTTCAGGACACAGGCTGCTAGTATAAGAAGACTGAGTTGTGTAAGGATTGCATGGTGTTACACGTGTCTGAAATTCCTTTGGCAAACAGTTATGGTATAACCTGAATTGGCAGTTAGCAATGCAGAGTCTTGTGTACTCACTGAAATTCTTCATCCCATTCGTGGCTGAATTGTAAGTTGCTCCCACCATGATGCTACTGGACAGCATCTGCAGACCGGTATTGACTAGGCAGTTCCTAAGCACAGTTACAGTGATCTGGCCAGGGAAAGTTCAAGACTCCATGTCTTGTCCAGGGACCTTTCTTTCTGCTTCAATCCTCACTGGTTTCTAGCTTTGTTAAAGTCTGAATCATAATCTTAAAATAGAAAAAAATAAGCATATTGCCATTTAAGAGGTGCATTAAGCTATCGTGCTGTGTATGGTATATATGTTCTGTGTTAGCTTTGAGTGCGATCTCTTTTTCATTTAATTTTTCTTCCTGTGCATGTATTTCATTTTGCAGTTTCAACCTGATGCAGTGACTTATCTTGTAGATCATGGTAAGCTCTGTAATTGTTTTCAGTAAATAATACTGAACGTTGTAATAGCTCACCATCTGCCAGCTCTCCAACGGGGAAAAATACTTTGCCTTCTCTTAAATTATCCTCTTAGTAGGTTTTATATTCTTTCATTTGCCTCCTCCTAGAAAGTAATTCGAGCTGAGGGCTCTGGAGGCCCTGTTGGACATGCCTGACTCAGGCTGGCTCATGAACACCCTCATCAATAACAGCACCTCTGAATTTGAAGATGTATCTGTCTCATATGGAAAAATACGTCAAGCACAAAAGCCAGGTTTGGGGGTTGCTGCTTGTGATATCTTTCTTCAGAAAGAGTTACAGTGCTTCTACATTTTTGTGTTCTTTGATTGCAATGATTAAATGTACAATAGTCCACTTATTTTTAGTAATTGCAGTAGGTATTGCTTTGAAAATGAATGCTATTAAGTGTGGTCCTACAGGTTTTGATTAGTGGTCTACAACTATTAAAGCATTATCCTGTGAAACTCTTGTCTCATTAGGTTTTGGAAGTTGTATTTCTGCCTTTCTAGTTAGTTACCTTCTCTGTTTTTAATGGGATATAGATTGAATACAACTTTCAGTTAAAGAGCTCATCATAGCGGCAAGACATTGACATTCAGGTTTGTGTGCAGACTATATGTGAACATAAAACCAGCAGAATCGACATAAACTTTTTGAAATAAATATTGCAGATGTCCCTAAACTTGGGTACCTGACAGCCTCACTTCAAACTCAGCGGTTTGAGTAACTTTGTTCTAAGTGATTTGTCTCACATCTAGATTTAGTTTTGTGGAATTTGTTTTAATCAATTGTCTTAATGCTAGAAAAGCAAGGAACTTGAACTGTGTTGTCCTGATGATAAGGAGCGTTGGAGCCATCTCATCTGTGTGTTGATGGCTATTACAATTTGAAGTCTTCAGAGACCTTTCTCAGTGAATGGGTAGTGCTTATGGCAATGATAATGCTACAAGAGCATTACACTTAATTAACATAATTTGACTTAATTTAAAATAGGTCTTTCTGCTCAAGAATGAGAAGCGATTGATAGACAAAAAAGATTTTGATAGATGTTAATTAGCTGGTATTTATTTATA
Organism: Nestor notabilis; assembly: GCF_000696875.1. Classification (NCBI taxonomy): domain Eukaryota; kingdom Metazoa; phylum Chordata; class Aves; order Psittaciformes; family Psittacidae; genus Nestor; species Nestor notabilis. Next base: position 20,131 of record NW_009913498.1, on the reverse strand, counting down.
GGCAATCATTAGGTGTGTGTCCTTTGATTTTTATACATGTATACATTAAGCTGTTGTTTAACCTTTCTCTCACATGAATTGGCAATCCACATGCAGTTAGCAATTCTGCATGCTAAGTTTGTCCTTGAAGTGGTTCTTAGAGCCCTCTTAGGTAGAGGAGTTTATTGTAACCTTGGATGTTGAGAGTAGATTAAGAGTGGAAGCTTTAGTGAGCAAAGGCTACTTTGATTTTTTTTTTTAGTGTCATCAAAGCACTGAGCGAAGAGACCCGTGGCCGTCTTTTGGAGAGCTAGTTGAGTAATTTAGTATCTTCTGTGGTTGGGGGTCAGCTGCAGAAAGGAGAATTTGGTCGATCGTGTGATATTGTTGGTAAATCCTAGCAGTCAGTGACACTGTGATGTTACCCATTTAATGGAACAGATGTGTGAATCGAGAGATGCTGGAATATAAACATACTGTAGCAGTCTCTCCTAAGCTGCATGCTTAGAGGCAAAAAGCAGATAAAGATAGTGTTAAGTTTAGGCACCAGTGTTTTAAAGGTTAAACGATATTACTGAGAGATCTCTAGCAACCTACCATTCAGGCATATCATTCTCTAATACAGAATTCAGTTGAGATTTAAAAGAAACCTACATTTACCCAAGTTTTGTAGTTGTAGTTGTCATCCCAATGATGTCATGTAACAGCAAAGAGTATTTTAAAGTATATGGTTCAAGAAGACATAATCATTTAATTCATAATATTTTCATATTCCTCTGTCTGAGCCATTACAACGTTCTCCTTCAAACTTTGTGTTTTGCATAATATTAATCTCATATGTTAATGAACACTGTGCTGCTAAAGAGACCATCTTGCAGATGAAATTGTGTTAGACTACCAGTTCGTTTTATGTGAAACTAGTATGGAATCATGAAAGCTTTTTAAAAAATAAAAAAGGCTAGAGTGCTTGATGTTGTGCTATCACTTAAGATTGAGCGTCTTAATTGAGGCTGGGAGCAATAAAATATATTTATATGCTAAAAGGCAGCTTCTCAAGTGGGTAGAAGCAATTTATGCAAGAAGGAAAATACATATCTTATCCACCAACTTGATTGCTGCAGGATCATCCCTTTGAGTCCTTGCAAGAAGCATGTGGAATGTATTCCATTGCTTATTTTGGCCAAAGTAGTCCTTTAAAATTTTTTCATCAGTATTTGCTGTTAAGCTGATCCAGCTAATTTTTTATCATCTACACTTGCCCACTGTGTTCCTCCCTTGCGTGCACATCTGATTACATTGTCTGTCTCTTCATATCTGTCAACATTGTAAGCCTTGCCCACTCATTCCTTATGTCTTGTAAATGCTCCATTCTTCCTCCCGTGGCGTTCCTTTTCCTATAAATACCCTTCATCACCAACATTTGTAGCAGCTACGCTCCTCTTCTTCGACGTCCTTAGCCATTTCTACCGTCATATCCATAAGGAGATGAGGGAATGATGGATATGGTTGGCAATTGCATTGCTGTAACTTATAAATGTTGCCTGTGTAGATGCATTTATAAATGCTTTTATCTCCTCATGGCTGCCTTTTCTTCCCCCACAGTAAACTTCTTGTATTCCTGTAGACTCTTCATTTGAAGAAGCAGTCTTGCCTTTGTGTTTCTGTATGGAACAGTGTGTTCTAACCTTAACTGAGGCTAATGTAATGTTAATGCTGTATAAGAATACGTTATTATGTAAGGTGTTCCGACTGGCGTAAATAGGAGCCTCAGCATTTGCTGTGAACTCCCCCTGATGGCAACGTTGGAACTAGAATACGGAAAACTGGAGACTTAGGAGGTTTTGAGTCTGTTGCATATGCGCCATGGCTATAACACTGAAGGAGATAAAAATAAGGACTTAGCATGAAAGTGAATCTTAAACCAGCTTTAATGCCATAACAAGGATATGCATTTGGAACACACTGAGTATTTCTTTGTAAAGGTACAAAAAATGCCTACAGTGTGCAAAGGAAAAAAACTATGTGATTTTAATTGGAAGGCAATATAACAGTCCTCAGAAGGGAGACTTGTCACTGGGGATCTCCGCTTTCCACAGTCACTGGAAAAAACCAATACGTTTGTCTTTCGAATGAACTTCTGTGTCAATAAAACAAATGTATCCTGATACTTACTGGGCATGATCGTAGTTGAAAGGTTGGACCAGATGATTCTTTAGGCCCCCTCCAACCTGGTATTCTATAATTCTACGGCAGATTCTAGTTTTTTGAGGAACTGCATGCAGTACTGCTGAGATGAGAGAACAACAGTGCTTCAACAGCATTGTCAGTGCCAAGTGTCCTCTACAGCATTTTGCTTACAAAGAGAGAGAAGGCAGTATTATAATCAGTGTGCCTTGAGGAATACCAAATGAAAAAGATTAGAAATTATTTTTTTTAAAGCAGTAAAGCAAACTGTTAAGTAGCAGGGATTACTAGAGGGATTCAGTGTTAAACACGGACTGCAATAAAATATTGATTTTAACCTTTTTCCACTCCACTGTCTACTGAAAGTTTTCGTTAAGAGTTAGCATGTACTTTGTCAAAATGAGTCTTACAGGGCAGAACTTAACATGTCCTCTTCTTTCAGAGAGCTGGTCTAGCTCTGTTGGTATTGCAAGGCTGAAATGTTTTTTGTTTCAGCATTGGAAACCTGTGATGAAACCTCCTGTGACATCTCCAAACCTGGGAATTACTGAACTGACCGAGAATGTCTGGTGAAGTGAACAGTATTTAATCACTAACAATTGTTTCAGGTAGCTGTGGGGTATACAGCTTTGTGTTTAAAAATGGAAAACACAACTATTCACCATGTTTGTTTTCCTAGTTACTACATAGCTATTTACATATTATTTTCAAATTCAGTAGGAGGTCCCTGGTTTTTGAGCCAGTCACAGCAATGCCACAGGATAATGAAGTTATTTGAGAAAATGAACCCAGCCTGATAAAGTTGCCATCTGGGGGGAAAAGAAAAAAGAAATTGCTTTGGTTTTAATCCACATTTATGATTTTTCTCTACTAAAGGGTTGAACTTCATCTCCAGTGTTCAGATTTTGACAGACGTGTGTTTCTAATGTTATACTGCTGTCACTACGTCATCTGTGCTGTCTTTGGGGAAAGAAAACAGCCTTTAAAAATTCTCTTATTAAATGCTCCCACACAACATAAAAGAGATTAGTGGTCTAAAACATGTTTTCTCTGAGCATGTTCTTTCTGAGTGGATCTCCAAAGGTGAACATGCAGCTTAGAACATATGGATAGTCTGCGTGGTACACAAAATAGTCTAAGGACAAGGCAAAAAAAAAAGGAATCCCTGACATGATTTAAGAACATAGACTCAGAATTGAGTGAGGAAAGACAAGTAAAGGCCTGCCAAAGGGCTTAAACTGTGATTCTGGCTAATAATGCCACATGTGAGTAATAGACGCAGATCACAGGTTTGCTTTTGGCATGCATTAGCAGCTAATGATGTGCAGGGTTTTATCTGTGCTTGCATGGCTGAAGTGGGGTTTAGCCTTGCCAAAACCTTTTAACTGGCAAAGAGGGCTGGATCTTAGCTGTGAACTTTCAAACCTTCAAGACAAAAATTGTGAAAATAGCAGCAATTTGGAATATTTGGTTGTGGTGGGTGTTCCAAGGACAAGAGAGAGAAGGAAGATCCTCTTCATACTGATGAAAGCGAGAGCTTTGCGTGACAAGCAGTATTGGAAAAACCAGTTTAGGCTAGAAGCTCTGGCTTGAGCAGAGACCTTAAGAACAACACAAACCATGACAATGTTGCCCTGGCTTTCAAACAAAATAATGAATAAAGGAAACCACCTTTACAGAGGCAAAAATAGGCTCTGCCCCAGTTGCTGTACACTGAGATTGTCAGGGCTAACACCTAACAGTTGGGCACTTCTGGTATTTGTAGCCTTGTAATGACTAAGAATCCCACTCCTGTGTGATCCCTCTGCTATTTCAGGCTGTTTTGCAGAACACTGATACCCCCAACTTGGAGGAGAGTTTAAAAGGAAAAAAGAAAAAAAAGTGAAGTAAAGGGAAAACGGATCATCTTCCGTTGACTGTTTTCTGTGGTGCTGTGCCAGAAATGCACAGAAAGTAGTGCAGGATGGTTGTATTTTATATATTTATTTTAAAAATCTAATTAAAAGAATCTCATACAACTGTACTTGCTTGGACACTTCAGCGTGCCTATGCTGTTGTCTGGAGCGCAGTGTAGAGATGTCTGGGTTTGCTTTGGTACCAAACTGTATTTGTGGAGGTATGCAGGACATGAGCCTACCCTCCCTGGTGCCATCACTAGACAGCCTGGATTAGCTTCTTTGAAGATACATGGGTTTTCTGACACTAGGTTAATTGGCAGAGTAAAATCATCCTTTGTGACATGGTTTAATAATAAAAGCTAGCTACAATTTAGATAATATTTTCACTTTAATGATCACACTTCTGGATCCATTTATAACTGTGTATTATCTATACCTTAAACCATCTGCATAATTTATTTCAGTATCAACATTTATAATCAAAGTGGTAATCTGGAAACTGAAAGACACTATGTGTCAGCCCTTTGGGATAGGCTTTCCTACCCAGCAGAAGGTTCTATCTTTGTTCATTGGCCTTTTTTCTCTTTTGACTGTTGCTTGGATTATGGAACACTGATTTTTATTCCATCATTCAGCTACCTCCTACTAGACTTGTTAAAACCCTAGTTCAATGAATGGCTACAGGACTAAGTCTTTTATTGTTTAACTGTTCCATTCAGTCACTTTTTGATTGTTGTTTGCTAAAATGTACCCTATTGTAGGGTAGTGAAGCCTTTCTAGTGAGTAGCAATTTGAAGATTGTGTCTCAAACCTGCTGTGTGTCTAAAACCTTTTCTTCTAACGTTGATTCACATGTTCATACATTAACTCACAATATGGTATTTGCTTTGAAGTTTAAAAGAAGAATATAAAATGCACAACTGAGTCAAAAAGGGTCAATAATGGTTGGATGTGGAAACATACAGAGTCTTTCAGAGCCGGGCCCTGGCTGCAGAACACAGACCCTGACCATACCTGCTCTGGAGCACTCGCACTCTGGGGACAATATAGTGGCTATGCTGATAGCTCTCCTGTACTGATGACTGTAACAGTATGTTTATTCCCAGTGAAGTTTTAAATTCTCTGGGGCAGTAAATAAAAGTACTGATTCTGCAGTGGCCCTTAGTGTAGTTTTTAAGAGTTTGGTTTGATGAGCAGAAGTTTCATATGTACAGAGATTTGGAGCCATAATAGGGCTGAAATGTTCTTAGTCCTGTATGTGTCTTTAAATCCACAAATACATCTGCTTAGACTCATCCCATGTAACTTTGTCAGCCTTAGAGTTACATCACTAAAATTTCCCTGTGCTGTTCTGTACTTCATTGTTTATCTTGCCATAATACTGTTTTAAAATTATTTAGCATCTGCGTTACTTTACACAAATATGAATATAAGAGTGAGAATGAATGAAATCCAGCAGAAATTTGTTTGACTTTTTTCCCTGTCTAGGTTTTTGGAAATTTATTTTTCTTGGCCAACATGCCCGCGCTCTCTTCTTTCAATTCTTGACATGAAGCACTTGGAACGTTTTTTTTTTATCTCCACTGGTACTCTCCCTGATGTGTTGTGCCTTTCCTGCCTTCAAACTTCATCATACCCATGTTATTTTCTTTTTCAAAGAATAAGAAATGTTAATGTGATTGATGGCTTGCCTCTATATAGGGGAATTTATGTGCTAATGTAGCTATATTAGTACCTGTTTTTAACCTTTATCATATGTGGATTGCAGTGATCAATAGCAATTAAAAAAACATTTTGAACATCTTAAGTTTCTGAACATCTGAGTGATTCCAGTGTAAACTAAAAAAACAAGCTGTAGCCTTGCTTCCCTGCGTATAACTTACGGAAAGGGAGTGAGTCAGTGTAATTAATACACAAAGAAGGGTGACATTAAATGATATTTTAATCCCATGTTAAATCACAACAGGAACTGGTAACTAAATAGGTGAAGATTATATGTACTGACACAGCTACCTGAATCCATTCCATCATGTGTATGTCTGAAGTGGAGGCATCTACGTCTGATCTGGTTATTCAGACTTCTTCATTATTGGTGGAAAGACACTGGCACTTGGGGGGATTCATCTTGTTTGGGATTAGATGAACCCTGTCCTGAATTTCCCACTTCCTCGTTTACATCAGAAGGAGCCTGTGGTAACTCTGAGGTGGGCACAAACAGGTAGAATTCATTTAAGCAGTCTAAAAGTTAGTGATTGAAAATTATCATCGTGCCTCTTCAGTCAGTTCCTGCAGAACAAGTTACCACAGGAAGGCAACTTCTTTTCTCTTTAAAAATAATGCTGATATCCTCAATGGCTCCATAGTACTCTAGGGATTTATACACTACGGATGCTGGTTTGACAGCTTTTGAAACTGTTCCAGCTAGATTCTTAAGAGGATGTTTGGACATAGCCAAGTGTAATGTAAAATAACTTAATCTACACCTTCTTACATACTCCTTCCGGATCTGGCTTCTTCTTTATCTAGTCACTTATATACTTTCTCAAGGGAATTAACAAAGAAACAAAATAATTCTAATAATTATCTTTTGAGGACAAAGCAAGCCTGGATATTTTGTCACTTTCAGTCACTTTTCCTGTTCATATTTCGAAGTGAAAATAAACCAGGGCAGTGTTAAATCTTGCTGTTTTCCTGCTGGAGGAGTGGTTTGATGACTCATATCGATTGGGAGTTTTTCCAGTTTTAACACAGCATTTGGGGGTGTTGTGTATTAAAAAGAAAAAAAAAGCCAGCTCTTCTCCCATGTCTTCTAGTAAAATAAGCATGAGAAAATAACAGCAAAAGAAACAAAAGTCTGAAAAACATCGTATTTTCAAATGCACCTTTTACTTTTTGTGTCCGTGATGTCATTCCACTGTCTTATTTGTAAGTTTGGGTTTTTGTTTTTCTTCATGGGCGAAAGCTGAATTCCTAATGTAAAAAAGCAGATGCCACGGGTTCTCTGAATATACTTCAAGAAATGTATTTAGAGAATAGGTACAAATTGTACTCAGTATCTCACATTTTCCATTATATAGGAACCTCCAAAACATGATTTTAAATGTCAGGTGCTGGGTACAACTCACGGACCTACCACATCCTCAGCTGCTCCTGTCATTGCTTAGTTGCTTGTTGGAGTAGAAGGAGCAGCGCAGGGTGGTGGGGGACAGTTGCAACCTGCTTACTGTCATGTCCCTCTTTTGCGGGGGAAAGGAAGGATGTGCTGTTCTCCAGTATGTGTTCTGGTGTATTGTGTAGACAGTGCATAGAAGAGCACAAGTTGATCTTCTTTAAAATATTCAAAGTGCTCTTGCCTTCCTTCTCCTAAACAACCACACATCGGCTCACTTAACTTGAGCACATTTGCTACATTCGGTGTTTTCCCTTGCAAGATTTAGTCCGTGTCTTTTTTTAGTTTTCTGTTCTTCCTACACTCTAGCCTGAGCTTTCTCATCCTTCTTTGTCTACTGGCTTCAGCTGTCTATTTTTGCCTTGGCAGCATACCTTTTCTCCCTCTGACCATTATTCCCTTCTCCTTCTCCCAGAATTTTTGCTTTATTTTATTCCTGCTTCACTTTTCTCTGCTCTCGGTGACTTCTGCTGGTTTTATTTTGCTCCCTGTGTCTCCCAACAGTCTCTGCTCTCTCATGTCTTTTCCTTCATGTAGTTGTTAACTAACATTTGGAGGTAAATTGGTGATTCTTAAGACTTAACAAAATGACATTGTTTAGAATCGACTTGTAAAGTTGGCTTCTCTTCTGTCACTTATTACTTCATGTCATCCTTTCTTTTTATGCATATATATGTATCTCATGATAGAATGATAGAATCATAGAATAGTTAGGGTTGGAAAGGACCTTAAGATCATCTAGTTCCAACCTCCCTGCCATGAGCAGGGACACCACACACTAAACTATGTCACCCAAGGCTCTGTCCAGCCTGGCCCTGAACACTGCCAGGGATGGAGCACTCACAACTTCCTTGGGCAACCTATTCCAGTGCCTCACCACCCTCACTGTGAAGAACTTCTTCCTTATATCTAACCTAAAGTTCCCCTGTTTAATTTTAAACCCATTACCCCTTGTCCTACCACTACAGTCCCTAACGAAGAGTCCCTCCCCAGCATCCTTGTAGGCCCCCTTCAGATACTGGAAGGCTGCTATGAGGCCTCCACGCAGCCTTCTCTTCTCCAGGCTGAACAGCCCCAACTTTCTCCGCCTGTCTTCATACGGGAGGTGCTCCAGCCCTATTATCATCCTCAGGCCCCTCCTCGGGACTTGCTCCAGCAGCTCCATGTCCTTTTTATGTTGAGGACACCAGAACTAGACACAATACTCCAAGTGAGGTCTCACAAGAGCAGAGTAGAAATGATGGGTGTTAAATACCAGGAGCAGATAAAGATTCTATAGATTTACTTACATTCTGGGATTCCTATGAGTAGAGTGAAGTAGTTATAGCATCTAAAATACATATAATTGTTGAAATGTGTTTCCTTCACTGTCAGGGAGCCAGGATGATCATCAGTAGGCTTTGTTTGGGCTAGACTTGGCCAGTCATGTTGAAACTTGACTGATCTGATTTTCCAGGACGTATCTTCCATGACTGTAAACTTAGATACTTTAGGGAATGGTGAATAGGATACTGAATGGGAAGTTAGCTTTGCTCTTTCATGAGTTTTTTAATTTTATTTAACAGAGTTTTCTCTGTTTCCCCCTGTGTTTGCAAAAAGGGAAATTCCCAAAGGATGGACCCTTTCTCTGAGCCCTCAGTGAAACCTAAAGTAGCAGATGTATCTACTGGCATGTAGATAGTAGCTCTATTGCCAGTAGGTTATATGCCAGTTCGATTGTTTTTTTCTTCCCATTTTCCTTTTCCTTTTGATGTAGTTATGACTATTTGCATTGGTCTATTTTTTAAACAAAGTTTCTTTTAGTTTCTGTAGGGTTTTATTTTTCTGAAAGACATAACTGTTGGCAATCTGTTCAACATTGTGCATTGTTCAAGTGTTGCTGTAACAGCTGCCAAAATTAGGATGATGTTGTTGAAAACCTAAATTTATAGATGCTTCTTGCCAGCAGTGATGTCAAAGTGTTTTTCTCTGCTCACGTATGCAGGGAAAGACTGAATGTACAGGAGTTCTAACTTTATGGTTTGAAGAAGAAATTGGCTGGGTATGGGCATGTTTAAGTAACATCATTTGCTGACTCATTAGATGCCAGCCACCAGGGCTGAGACCTGGTTGCAGGGGAGGAGAGGGCTGAGTGACGAACATGTATGCTTTTAGCGGCATCGCTCAACGAAATCCGCTGTGTACCGTGTAGGAGAAGATGGGAGGAAAGGAAGGACCATGACGAGCTACTGAATGATGTCACCACACATTTGCAGGGTGGATGGTGGTGACTCACCACCTACATCACTGTGGCTTCACTGCAGAAGAAGCTGTTTGTAGCCAGCTTTCAGACAAGGCAATACCCGGGTTCTCATGTGGTTGCTGAATAAGCAATGGGGAAGTCAGATGGAGAAGGGGAGAGGGTGTGAAAAGAAAAAAGGTAGAGCTCAAAGAAATCCTGAAAGTCTTAATGCTCAAGAGGTGAGCTTCCAAACCATCAAAGCACACTGAATTTTTCATCAGCAATAGCTGATTATGATATAATTTAGATGACACACTAAGGGAGGAGTCGGGGGAAAGGCGGCAGCAATGTAAATAACTTTACCGATGGTGAGATCACATCTCATGTCTGGACAGACCTCTGCTTTATATAAATACCTCCATTACTGTGGTTACTTTTAACTCCATTCCTACAGAAATATTTTGTCTCTAGCAGCCAGAATGTTTTCTGGTAAGATGTTTTACAATTTCTTATTTCCTTTCCTTAAATCTCCCAGTAAAAGGTTGCAGATATTTCTCCAGATCGCTTTCCAGTCAATTGTTGTTGTTGCATAAGAATAATGTTGCTTTAAAAAAAGAAATCAACATGGCATTTCTTTGAAGAACAGAGCAAAAGCAAAGCAAGGGGATATTTTTTACATGTATCTGCATGTGTGTGTTGTATGTTTTACCTATAAAATTAAAAGTACTCCTCATGGAAATCCTTCAGGACAAGAACGCTTTCATAGCTCTCCCTTAACTGGAAGCACCTCATGTATTTTGTTTCCATTTTTGTGAGCA
>NW_009913498.1:4426-9831 GCF_000696875.1 Nestor notabilis | reverse complement strand
CCTACATGTTCAATACATGTGTGTATATTATGCTGTAATTACTTTATAAAGACAGGCACCCGAAGATTTAAAAGTATTTCTGTTCCTTGCAATAAAGAAAATGTAAATAGAAGAACATCCTTTACTCAGATTTTGTCTGAGTGCCAGGTTATCAGCGTTAGGGTATTTAACATTTGTATCAGCTTCAATAAATACTTTCCTGTGTTACTGCTATGTCCACTCTTAGCTGGGGAGAAGCCAAATAATATAATCCCCAGTGGCTTTTCAGGTTGCAGTGTAAATCCAGGGCACTGGCAACTAAAGAGTGAAAATGGCATACATGAGAAACACACTTGAAATATAATTAGAAGGTTCCTCCTTTCGTGGGCACTGCATGCATGTTTAAAACTTGTCATCGGTACAATTTTATCTGCAGTAATAATTTTCAAATATAATTTTTCTATATAATAGCTTTACTAAAAATACTGTTTCTGAAAGCTTAAACTTGTTCAAGATGTGATGTAAGAATAGGCAGATCTATTTAGCTAAAAAAAATAAAAAGATGCAATATTAATGGAGAACTGTACTTCTCGGGTACGATTGTTAACAGCTTTATTGTTGCTACTAGTTCTTCATTACAACAGGTGATGATTTCCTTCTGTAGAGTGCATTGGGGTTTTTTTGCTTTCACTGGCAGGAATGCAGATTCCCATGTGAGAAGCAGGTATGATTACAGGTAGCACGAGTGTGTTTCAGATGACCGGAAAGTGGAGATGTTCCACATGAAGTTTCTGCTGCTTGCATCACCTCAGAGATAACAAAAGTGGTGTGTGCTGGAGCCACAGTCCAGAGCCAGTTCCTTGCAGTAATTGATGTTGGTCTGGCAGGCTCTAACCTGTTGGTCTGGCAGGAACTCTAACTCCTTCAAGAGTTTGTATGGGCCCTTCAGTTGTTTTTTCAGTAAAAAACAAGCTGCAAAGAGCATGCTGAAGGATGGCTAACTGGTTGGATACAGGATTTCAAGGTTTGTTGTAATATTGGGAAGGTTGCTGTGAGACTAAACCTTAATATTTCATTCAATGCTGCCAGTGATTCCCAGAACCTAGACTGCACAGTGGACAGGCTTATTTACACAGAGGTTGTACAGCAGCCAAATGAAGGAAGTATAGGTAAAGCCAGATGGATATTGGGTGTTATTTGGCAAGTGTGGCATTGTAAGCTGACATCAGTGGCTTGGGTTTGGCAGTTTTAATGGTAGCTGATGATGCCCTTCCCGCTGTCGTCCACACATGCTCTCATTCTTTCTTCTTGTAAAACACCTACTTTGTTTCATGGTGTTTTTTGTTTGGGTTTTTTTTTTGTTGTTGTTGTTTCCTCTGCCTTGTCGCTTTCCTTGTAAACAGTAAGGAACATCTTAACTGAAGTTTGACAGGGACAACTGTGTTCCTGAACAGTTATGCTTTGGATAGATGATCGCCACATGGGCCCATGTCCCAGTGGGACACAACTCACTGCTGAAGTGGAGACGTTTTTGACTTGCTTTGTGCTCAGGATGACAGGTACTTTTTTGATGGAGCTTTTTTCCGAGACCTTCTACAAGGTCAGGAAAGGTGAAACACATCCTGTCTCTTGTTCTAGAGGAACAGAGCTCTGTTCTTTACAGCCGAGAATTCAAGGAGTATAAGAGCCTGATGATCTGCAGGATAAGGAATGTTGAAAACCTTGAAAGAGTATTTGGAAATGCCAGTTATGTAGATGCTGTGGTGATGATCACAATATAAAAACTTTGACAGAAAGTACTGAAAAGCATTCTGTGAATATCCTGTCAAAATATCTCAATTTAAAAATATTTCTACTGTAAGGGTTTCTAACTGTAAAAATTGAAACAAAAAGTAAAAACAGGAAGCTTTTTAGAACAGTGAATGATAATAAAAAGTAAGGAGAAATTCTAGCCTGGAGTTTAAGGTTATAACATGTATTCAATAATTGTGACCCAGTTTAAACCTTCTGGGTAAATCATGTAGCTTCATCTCCTAGGAGAGGCAGGAATCAGAATGTGTGCAAGATTTTATGAGTCATTGCTTTAGACTTTAGAAGGTAACATATGCTTGACTTGGTTTGGATGAATAGAAACCTGTTTTTTTCTGCAGACTGGAGTTTAATTTGTCATTTTGCAACATTAGAGCAATTTATTTTTTTCCATGAATGTTGAAGAAAAAGCATGTAACAAATGAGTGGAAAAATAATAGTATTTGAAAATTTGAATAGCACTTAAGGCATTTAGGCAAATTGTAGACCTGAAAGAAAATGCTATTATTGAAAGAATCCTAACACAGTAACAATTGTACACTAGATTGTAAAAGGAATACATTAGAAATATTTCAGACTAGAAATCAGAAATTACCCATTCTGTACAGCGAGTTAAGACAGTAAAAATACTGTATGTAGTTTGGTGTGAAAAACTTACCAGACCATTATTATACCAGAGATTGAATTTCTTTCAGCTTCGGTAGAAAAGCTGACCATGCACACCCAGTAAACCCTTTGGGTTGCTCTAGACAAGGTTTAGGAAAAACAGCTGATAATTTATTGTTCTAACTAACACTAATAACTTCTAAACTACTGTCTTTAGCTACCTTATGTACAGCAGTTCCTTCATGAAGCTGTTTTATGTCTAGTAATAGGAAGCAATTGGCTGCTGATTTTAAAGGACGTGAGGGTACATTTTAACAAACACTGAGTATCTTGATGGTGGAGTTTTTTTCCCCTGGAATGGATAGATTTATAGGAATAGACTTTCTGGTTTTTAGCAACTCGAAAGAAATGTTCTCAACTCTGTCCCTGTCCCCTCCAAACAGAACTTTCTCATGAAGGTTAAATACATATAAATAATAAAGTTAACACAACATAAATAATATAAGCAATATAATATAAATAATGTTAATACATATAAATAATACATTTAAATAGATAAATAATTAGAAAATAAAAAGCACAGTCATATTTGGAGTTAATTATGTTTTCTTTGTGCTTTACTGGTATTTATCCTGAGAAGTAATTATGAAAAGAGAAGTTAAAGATTTTTTTTTTTGTTTTTTTTTTTGTTTTTGTTTGGTTGGGTTTTTTTTTTGTTGTTGTTTTTTTTAAATAATGGCTTTTTGCCCAACTGTAGAATTCCAAACAAACGTTGGGCAGAGCTGGTTATTGGCCTGAGAGGGGAGCAGGGAAGGAAAAGCAACAACTTGTGCTGGGTTTGCATCTGATATGCAGCAAATGCTGCAGACCCAGGAGAACTACTGGAATGAAGAATTCCTCTAAATGTCATCTTTTTGTTTCAGTCAGCACTTTGTTAATGAATACTACAGCCTGGCAAAAGATCAAATGCCGGCTTATGTATGTCAACACTGCTCAGTTTAAGTTGTGTGGGTGACTTAACCTATGTATTTGAATTTCTTTTATGTTTGACTGTAATTCTGTTTCCCTGTTTATAATGGGCCATTTTTAGAGTAATTGTGGCATATCTTAATGCTTTTCTTCTTTAATACCTAATGCTTCCTGAAGTTTATCTATAAACTTCCTTCAAAGATTTCTATATATAAATGTAAACAAGAAACTCAAGAATTTGACTGTGTTAAAAATTCTTCAGAGGTATTAAGTATGTGACTTAGGCTGTATATTTATGTATTTGGAAACTAAATATTCAAACAAGTGAAAGGCAAATTCATCTGTGTATTTGTACGCCTTTTTTTTCCTTTTGGAGAAGCAGAAACAAACCTGACCGTATGGTGGATGTTCTCAAGCTTCTGGTTTCCACCCCGAGATCTCCTGCAGTGTGTGTTTCCTTCCTACAGTGTTTCATTCCTTTCTGTATCCCATGCTTTCCCGTGTCCTCCTTACGGTGAAATGAAGTTTTAAAATTATAGTCCTAGTGTTGCCATTTTTCTTGAATAAAAAAACATCATTCAGTAAGTTCTCAATGAATGGTCTTCCATTTTCCTCTGCAAAACAAGGAACAGCTACCATTAAAGGGATATGCTGCCCTTCAGATACGACTTTTGCTTCCATTTGTATTAATGAGAACAGCACTAAACAACAAGCAGTGTCACCTGGATGAAAGATGTCTGTCTTTAAGAAGCAGGGTAGTCTTATCTCAGGGTAGACTTATCCTTGCCACCACAGGAGGTGGCAGCCGTTTTGGAGGAAAACAGGTTTTCCTCAGAATATTTTGTAGAAGTGCTATTTTTTCAACCTCAAGGCAGGTATAAAAATCTTACTTTGCAAGGATAGCAGTGATCTCAGTATGAATCTATTCATAGAATCATAGAATGGTTTGGGTTGGAAAGGACCTTAAGATCATCTAGTTCCAACCCCCCTGCCATGGGCACGGACACCTCACACTGGACCATGTCACCCAAGGCTCTGTCCAACCTGACCTTGAACTGCCAGGGATGGAGCATTCACAGCTTCCTTGGGCAACCCATTCCGGTGCTTCACCACCCTCACTGTAAAGAACTTCTTCCTTATATCTAACCTGAACTTCCCCTGTTTAAGTTTGGACCCATTACCCCTTGTCCTATCACTACAGTTCCTGATGAAGAGTCCCTCCCCAGCATCCTTGTAGGAATATTCTTTAAAAGTAGATGAGTAGATGATTCCAGTAGAGTTTTAAGTATAGCTGAAATGTATAAAATCAGTGTTCCTGTATCTCTGAGATTGCCAGGAGGAGGCCAGATGCAACCTGTAATTTCTTAAGAAAAGAAAAAAGAAAAGCAGGGGGGAGACTTGGGCCTGTGTCTTAACATACACACTGCACAGAAAATGGAAGAAAAGCACTGGACCTGATAGTCTGTGATCAGGCTAGATTAACAAAATGTGCATAAGCTTACTTATTAATTAAAATCAAAGTATATTTTTCTTGTGTCTGTTTAGTATAATGTTTATTTTAAAAGGGATGTATGGAATTTGGTGTGTCAGGAGTTTACATCACAACAAAATGAAAGCAGTATGTTCAGCTGCCGCTTTTTCTCTCTCCCTTTTCCCAGAAGGAAATAAAGAAAGAAAAAAAAAAACCCCAAGCTGTATTAGTTGAGTTCTGCAATAGTGGTTCTCTGCCCTGGATAAACTTAATACATGAACTGATAGTAAAATATTTTAATCTTGACCAATGAATGTGTTGTAGACCATGAGATAACCTGTTTGTAATAGACATGATTAAGTTTTTAGTGAACCAGAGACTTCTGTCAGTTGACTTTGAAATACTGATATGTACCCATATGTCGCAGGGAACAGTCTGCAGTGTTGTATATGTTGTATACCTTGTCTGCACTTACCCATCTGTGCTTAGGCAGCAGCTAGGGGTTTTTTTTCTTTGTTGCAGAGAACTCTCGTTTTTTTTTCTTACTGGCAAAACCAAACAAAACTTCAGG
>NW_009913498.1:0-4395 GCF_000696875.1 Nestor notabilis | reverse complement strand
TCTCTCTGTCCGCTCACCCGCCCCCCCCCCCGATTATGTGTATTTTCCTCAGAGTTTCCCAATTTCCGTATCAGATTTTTTTTTTCTTGTTCTTTCACATTATTGAAACAAAATAGCTTCTCATGTTTGGCTTGTCTTGAGAGTTTTTTCCCCTTACCCTTTCTGAGGTAGCTTGTTCTAGATTCGTTGTGGAAGCTTTAGGCTCCTTGGAGCCTTTGGCATGATGCTCTCCTACAAATCCCCTTTGAGTTTAGAAACTGCCAGTATCACTTTGTAGGGCTCTTCTCTCCATTTTCCCAAGCCTCTCTTCTCCTCTTTTTCTGGCAGACCAAATGATCTCTCTGAAAAGGAGATCCCTTCCTATTTTAACTTGTATCTTATACCTTGTTCTCTGATCTAACCCACAGCCTACGCCTGGACATCTCAGAAGGGGCAAACAACTGACCTAAAAAAAACCCCCAAAAGGCTGAGCATAGATCCCTGTAAATGGTTAATCTCTGCTTTGCTTTGGTTTAAAAAAACAAAAATGTGATGATTATGAAGCCATTTTGGGCAGTGCAGAGCCTTTCTGAGCTTTTTTGTTTTGATTCAATTGCAGCTTGAATAGTACAGCTTTAGAGACTTAGTGTGTCTGCTTTGCTCAGGCCTTGGATGAGAGCCAATTGTCTGCCACTTGATCTGTACACTGAGCAAAATCACTCAAAGTGAGCTGATAAAGTGCATGAAACAACTGAGAAGATGGTGACAATGATACTGCTGCCCATACCTGAGTTGATTGTAATTTTGTAGCTTGGGAAATCTATTGTATTAGCTGCTGCTTTGAGACTTGCAGGCACTGATTTTCATTCATTTTTTTCAGCCAGAGTGTTATGATCTGTTCCGCTGGATGTGGTTCTGCTTACAGTGCCATCTTTTTGTTGCCTCTGAAATTAGGACAGGCCAAAAATCTTCAGTGAGAACATAAATGTTGGCTCCCTAAGCAGAGATTCACTGTATGTCTGTGTGCTGGTCAATACAGGCGTCCAATAACTCATAAAAGCCATTAAAGGTGGTGTTCATTTAATCTGTAAAGGTCCTGAATAGCCCTACATTTACCCCTGTGGTACAGCACTAAAACTTCTTATTTTACTTGAAGGTTAACAACTATTACTGTGATTTGCATTCTGTGGGCTGCAAAGGCTGGTTGGGTGGTAGGAAAACCAGAATTTGAAGAGTTTTCTCTTTTTTTGTTTGGACTTGGGATGCAATTTGTATGTTCTAATAAATTCTGTAAAAGAGCCCAGATTTCTGGACATGTAATTTTAAAATAATCAAACTAAACAAGTGATAACATTGATGTTTCTGCAGCCTTTTTAATCTTCTGGGCTAAAAGGCATTTAGTGTAAAACTCATCTGTCTGGTTTTGGTGGTGATATTATTTCCAAGGTGGGTTTTGTATCAGGAGTGACAATGGTGGTATTGGCCTGACCTTGGGGGTACACAGTATGGATGTGTGCAGATTTGCTGTTGAAAATGGACCAAATGGGTCCACTTGCAAAAATCTCAGCAGAGACAGAAGGTGGGTAAATCCCAAATAAGAAAATACTTCGAAGTCACAGGAGAGAAGCAGAGGGGAAAGAAAGGAAAACCTCAAAACCTTGTGATGGAGGTTTTATCAACCTCTGGAATGGAACACTTATTAATGATGCTGGAATTTTTTTCCTGTGACATCGCATTTCATTTAAGTTCTTATTGCTCTATTAAATGAATCTTTGTTGCCACTTTGTTTCCAGAAGTAAAACTCAATGATGTGTTGGAATACCATTAGAGAGAAATGTCCTTGTGCATCCCTTAGAGCATCCAGGTACTTCCAAGTTTGGAGAGAAGTAGCTTATGTCTTTGGGTTTTTTTTAACATCTTGTAGTGTGTTGTTAGCAATAAAGTATAAGTGTAATAATTTCTAGGCATCCATTGAAAAGCCTCTCTAGAGGCTTGCTTATGGAATGGATCAGTTTATAACTTCATTCCAAGCTCTGTGGATATCATTTTGCCATGAAATCTTACATTGTTAGTATGTTTATATAGAATCATAGAATAGTTAGGGTTGGAAAGGACCTTAAGATCATCTAGTTCCAACCCCCCTGCCATGAGCAGGGACACATATTCCATTTTAAACAGGTAAAGTGTCTTCAGATGGAATTAAAAAATTGTTGCATTAAGAGATTGAGGAACAGATTTAGTCAGTGTCAAGGGTCTGTGGTAGGACCAATGATCTTCAGTTTTGGCCTCCAAATTGTCCATTTTATCTCTGTCTAAAAGTGAGGATAAATGACTGAGAGTGCTGCCTTCTAACATTCCTTCATACAGAAGAGGGAAATAAAGCAGGCTACTGAAGGGCTAAGTTTTCTCCACAAAGCTGTCCAAACCTTTAGTATCCTCCATCCCACAGAAATGGCTGTGGTGTAGCTTTTAGTGCTGACAACTCCAGTGTGTTATAACAATGTGCAATGGAGCATCTTGTTGAGCCATACTGGGTCAGAGCATGAACAGAGAGAATCCATGAGGAATTGCAGGTTTGCTGGTCCTTAAGAAAAAAAGTACATATATTTTCTTTTAACCTCTGTAGTATGAAGTAGTCTGTATTCAGACACTTGTCAAAGTAGTTTATTTCTGAATTTTCTTAAAGGCAGTCTCTTTCACAGAAACATTTTTACAGTGTTCTGAATACCTGGTTCAGTCCTGCAGTAGATGTCTAAATAAGTAATGATATATCCAGTGCACTCCATGATTTGTGTAATCAACACCAATGTTATATGTTGCACTAAAAATCTGTATTCAAATAACTGTGTGATTGTATAGTTGAAAATGAAGAGGTACTAAAGCCCTTTGTGGAGCTTTTATGCAGTACTGTATAGTTCTTAATGACACATCAGACTTTTTTTACTGTAATGTGAGTGGGTCTTTCACTGATGGGATGAATATTCAGTATTTTCAGTTCTTAGCCACTGCGCAGTTCTAAGTCCTACTGAATAGCCATTTTTGAGACTGCACTGATTACAGAATTATGTGATCTGTTGTTTGGGGGTGCTCACTGGTGTTTTATCTGGTTGTTGGCTTGTTTTTTAACTGGAAAAACCCCAGTACCCCGGGGAGTTTAGCTGATGTTGTAATACCCTGTTGATACCTGGAGAACTGAGGCACAGAAGGGAAGATGCACATGGCCTACATGAGAACTGCTTTGGCCTTGTGGTAATGAGGCCCAAGAGACTGGATCAGCCAGCTTATTCTCCAGCACGGTGCATCTCTGGAGCTGCCCAGAGCCTGGGAGGTTTCCCAGCCACCAGCCTGGACATTCCTGTGGCAGCTGAACTTCTGCTTGCGTTGGGATGAGTCTGGGTGGGCAAAGAAGTCTCCTGGCATCTGAGACTGGAAGAAGACCTGCTGCCTGGGATGGGCAATGGTAAAGGGAGCTCTGCATGGTGCTTGCAGTCACACAGTGGAGCCAATTGTTGGCATACTGGAGTTTCAGAGACTTGTCTTGGAAGCTTTGAGAAGCATCTATTTACTCTGGGTGTTAGAACTGAGACTCTGTGTGGAGATATCTCTGTTTTGGGAAGAACAAGTGGCATATGCTTAACCACGTGATGATCACTGCTAATTTGCGACCCTTCCACCAGAGCATGAGAGTGATAAACTCATTTAAGTAATAATAATTTTTTAACTTTGGCTAAAAAAGAAAAATCGAGTTTCTCTTCTTCTGTTTTCAGAAATTTTGGAGGCTTTGTATCTGAAGTATGTGTAAAGAAAGAAAGAAGGAGGTTGAAGCTCTCCTTGTGGAATGATTAATGCCAAACAGTTGAAGTTTAGTTGCAAACAAGTGGATATAGTCCATGTTGCACAAGTCTTACCACTATTTCCATAGGTGGCACTACGGTCTCTGGTGGGGACAGGATCTTAGGATGATGCTTGCGTCTGTGACATTGTTCTTTGGGGTTTTACGGGTCACAGAACTCCCGATCACACAACTCCCGGTGAATTCTGTTCTGCTTTGGCTTTGTGGTACAAGTGGCGGGCGGGACGAGGACACATGTAAGGGCTGGGTGTCGGTGCTGGTCACGGCAGCGCTGCGGTGTGGGCCCAGGTTGGCCTGGCACATGTTTGTCACCAGTGCCAGGGTGGCGGTTAATGGATACTAAATACATGAGGGAAAAATACTGCTGTTCAAAGTATTATTAGGAGGAAACTAGAGGCAGGGCACTGGAACATAAACCCCAGGTATGCATGGTGTTTCCCATGTCTGATTTCCAACCCGGGTGTGAAAGTAGCGATTTAAAACTTGATTCTTTGTGACAAAAATGATTCAAAGAGCCATATTTTTCAGGGTTCTCGATCTGGAGCTTTTCGAGGGTGCCCGAT
>NW_009913497.1:0-22353 GCF_000696875.1 Nestor notabilis | reverse complement strand
GTCCATCCATCAAATTGATGGATATTACATTCCTCACCCTTGGCAAAATGCCACTGTCCACTGGGGGGCAGGAATACAGTGAAAATACATAAGTACAGTTAAATGAAATATGTCTGATAATACTTTACCCTCATTGATGTTTACAGTAGTGAAAACTGCTATATTTTACCCCCAAAATAAAGCAGCTTACAGTAGGGAATGCTGCATTAAAACTTCTGCATCACATCTCATCACACAGTAGAAACCACCATCAATTTTATCAGAGAAAATATCGCTAACCTCAGATACTAAAAATAATTATTATTCTTTATGAAGAATATTCCACATTTTAGAGAAATTTAAGACTGGAAGAACCACTTACAGACATTACAGTCAATTATACTACATGATCTTGACTAATTTATAAATATTTGGTCAATATACTTGATAAATATAATAAAATTTAAATTAAGAAGATTATAATGATAAAGTAATAAAAGCTTTCATTCAGTTTTTTTACCCAACTACGTGGAAGTCCTTAAAAAGAGAAAAAGGACACTAAGCAAACAACAGTTTTGTGATATTTTGCATGAGAATGGAAGTGCCTGCCTGAAAAATGTTCTGTTGAAAAATCCTCCTGTTTTTTTTAAATGCATGTCACACACACTTTGTTGAATCGAGAGGTTGAGGAGAAGGTTCTAACCTGCACAGTTAACTTTGAAATTATGAAGCATCCTACTGTGAAGTACACTCAGCTGATTTTAGCAAAATCAGAAACAGTTTTAGCAAAAATAATCTTTGATTATGACCTTAAATTTCAAGAACTTTTTCTAAATAAGTCACTTCTGTGAATAGAAGTTGAAAACAAAAGACAAAATTTAATTTCTTAGTCTTACACAATTCTGTATAAATAAGACATGGTGGACACACAAAAATTGGGATTTACACATAAATATAGAGATATATAGCTTTCAAAGCAATTCTCAGTGTATATTTTAAAATTATTCACTTTTCTGTGGGACAGGTTTCCATTCCACCTCCATCTTCCTGTATCTTGCTAAATTGTCCAACTCAATAATCACAGGGAAGTACAGCTTGAGTCTAATGTACAGAAAATTGGAAAGGATTCTTTGAATGCATAGTGTTCTGCCTATACAAAAATCTGCACCTCCTGGGCAAGACTATAGATACAAGGCAAACTATGTGTTAGTACCACATGTTATAGTAAATTAGTTTTATCACTAACCTTTGGCCAATTCTTTTCTTAATCTCAAAATAGCATCAATGCCACAGTCAGCAGCAGCATAGGCATGAGGTATAGTAGTCTTAGACTCTGTTAATCTCTTAGCAATAACTCTTCGGACGTTGCTAGCAGGGATTTCTGTGAACGTGCCCTGAAAGAAATCATATGTTGTGTATTAAATATTGAGAGAGCAAGCATGCTTCCCCTTTGCTGAAACAGGCCTCAGCACTGATGAGTTATCATCAGTGACTACTGCTCACTTCAAAAATCCCTAGGTATCAAAAAGCAATACACTTCCAACTACTGAAATTAATATGATTAAGACCATTGAGTGTTCTAGTCTATTTTACTGCACTGTTCCATCTGCCAGACCTGGCATATCGCTCACAATATGTTCTGCTCCATTTAAATTGTAACCGAGTGTTTTCTGAGTAAGCTACTGCTTTTTCAGTTCCCTCAGTGGTTCCTTAGGACAGGCTTTACTGTGTATCTTTTCTGTTATTCTCCTCTCTCTTTCCAGATATATTCAGTAGTGTTTCAGTGTAGAAGCTCTCCCAACACCTTCATAGAAGCAAGTCAACTTTTAAAGAATCTCTTGAAATACAAATGACTACAGAAAGCAAGAAAATACGTGATTCTGTAAAATATTATTTTGTACACCTCATCTATAGCACGTAGGCTACAATCTGAGTAGTACTCAACACAAAAGAAATTACAATATGGATGTTCTGGTGCAACCACAGAATCATTTTTTTCTGTAATGGAAAAATATTTAAGTTTGAACTTTATATATTTTGTTTAGTTCTCTGTACAGTGCAAAAAAAAAAAAAAGGCAGCATTTTTTGAATATTATGAGGTGTAGCTACACTGTAAACTTAGACCTGTAAAGATACTTCAAATTTAGCTCTAGACCCAGAAATGTTTTTCCCTCCATTTTTCACAAAAGCTTTTCAATTGCTACTAATGTGGATTTAAGCATAGGCAATTACTCTTTCAAAAATTATTTCTGGCATCTCTAACATTTCACATGAACACAGAAACTGTATTTAGGTGCTAGAGTTCGCAAAATTACTCTTCAGAGCAACCATTAGGACCTTTCCCTCCTCGCTTCCTGACAACTCCATGGACATTTACCTGTACTTACATACCAGGAAACGAAAGAAAATGAAGTAGAGAAACTTGAATCCTGATTTATTTTTACTGTGAGTTTGGAAATACATAACGATATACTGATCCTGCAGGGAAAGGATGCACTGTTGATTTCCTAACTAGTGGCATCTTTTTGTTTGGGGACTGAAATAAAACTACTCTCTCTCTGACTCCCCCCTTTCCCAGGCCTGCAATGTAAAGTTTTTCATGGCTTTGATTTGCAAGTTACACAAAATGGTGTGCAAACCATAATTCTGAGAGCTCTGCAGTTTGAATTATACTGCTTTAGATTCACACAAGCACACTAAAACCGCACATGTCTGGGCTTGGCATGTGGGTGGCCTTAGCTTCCCTAGTATCTCCAGTTCTGGAACTCCCATAAAACTACTGAAGCAGTCATGGCAATATTTAGCAATAACAGTGTTAAGGACTTAACAGAACCCTTACCGGTGCAGCAGGTTGTCCTGGTGTTGAAACTGGTGGAACTGCTGGCCTTGGGTAAGCAGGAGGCACAGCTGTTGCTTGTGAAGGCACTGCAGTAGGCTGGGGAGGAGCTGGAGAAACCACAGGTTTCAATTCAGTGGGTTTGCCCTTCTGCTTCTCTTGCAGAAGTTTGAGAGCATCCCTGGTGATTAAACAGAGTGAAATACTAACAACGAAGAAATTATTTCAAAAATTCCCAAAGTATTACTACACCATCACTTATTTTCATTAGTTAGCCACTTCTGTCTGGGTTTTTTTAACCAATTTCACCAATTTTTAACCAATGCCACTTCCGTGCACTTAAATTTCTGTAGCCAAACCAAACATTAAGAACATGATTATTAACCAAACTTAATTCTATTGTCTCTTCTGTGATGTCTTTTCAGTAAATTCTCAATAACTTTTGTGAATAAAAGGGCTTGAATATGCAGTAATTAAAAACATTCATGTTAGAGAAGTATAACATTCATCCTCATTAATTGCACTAACAATTTTTCTAAAGATAGCAGAGTACACTTACTCAGGCTATAAAGTCTCAAGTAACAGCTATTTCATCCATAGAATCACAGAATGGTCTGGGTTGGAAGGGACCTCAAAGCTCATCTAGTCCCAGTCCCCTGCCACGGGCAGGGACACCTTCCACTAGACCAGGTTGCTCCAAGCCTCGTCCAACCTGGCCTTGAACACTGCCAGGGATGGGGCAGCCACAGCTTATTTGTGCCAGTGCCTCACCACCCTCACAGAGAAGAATTTTTCTCTGTACCCTTCTGATGAAGATGCACAAAAAGTGTAAATAGCATACAAGTCCATACTTCATAAGCAATTTGAAAGATAGCACCACCACAATAAATCAAGCCAAAAACTGAGTAACATCTAACAGACCCCGGTGTGATTGAACCTTGTCTAATCTAGACCTCTCTCAGGGTCTTTATACTGATATACCTACCACCACAAGACTTTCCTCTTGTTGGCATAGTATGACAGATGTAAGTAAACTCCCATCTTTAAGCTGTAATACTACATCCAGCCTAGGTGCATGGTATTTATAGAGTAACATGCTCAAGATTAGCACCTACAAGGCTAAAGAGAGAAGACTGCATTTACACCCCCTTTGCCAGATTTCGAGGGAAATTAGCTATAGTAAAATTTCTGCTTTGCAGTTTTAACTGCACCTATACTAGCAATTTGTTAGAAGAGCTATATTTGTCAGATCACCTCTCTGCTCTAGTTCTCATAACAAGTCTGTATCATACACCCAAGATAAAGAGAAACTCACCATGACCCAGCAGTGTGTGCTTGCAGCCCAGAAACCAATCATGTCCTGCGCTGCATCACCACCAGTGTGACCAGCAGGTTGAGGTTTCTCCTCCGCTCTGTTGAAACCTCACCTGAACTACTACATTCACCTCTAGGCCCCCAACACAAGAGAGACATGGAGTTGTTGGAGCAAGTCCAGAGGAGGCCTTGTAGATACTCCAAGGGCTGGAGCAGCTCTGCTCTGGAGACAGACTGAGAGAGCTGGGCTTGTTCAGCCTGGAGAAGAGAAGGCTCCAGGGAGACATTAAAGCAGCTTCCAGTGGGTAAAGGGGTCAACAAGAATCTGGAGGGGCTTTTGACAAGGGCATGTAGTGACAGGACAAGGGGGAATGGCTTTAACCTGACAGAGGGGAGATTGAGATGAGATATTTGAAAGAAATTATTCTCTGTGAGGGTGGTGAGGAAAATGACATTTCAAAGTCGCATCTTTTGCATGCAGGAAAGCAGCTTCGCAAAAAGATTTTCTTAGATAATTCTACAGCTACTGAAAAATCTTTGCTACATCTCCATGACAACTAGGGAATGGTAATGAGGTAGCTCAAAGTCCTAGAGGGTTTCCACCTGCCATAGCCTAGTAACACACCATAAATTACCACTACACTTACATAATTAAAACTCTGATAATTCGCTGTTACATAGTATATTGTATCTATTCAATTCCTTATTTTACCTCAACTCAGCCAAAGACCATAGGAAAAAGACTTTTGTAAAAAAAGCAGACTTCCATTGTCTGCTTCTCTGGGTTCAAGTCCAAGTTACACTGATGTGGTTGTCTTTGAAAAGAACTAAAATTACAGCAGCTAACAAGGTCTGTGTAGGTGAATGATGACATTTGTCAAAAGGAATAATTTTTCTGAGAACTAAAATAATATTCCTGCCAAATTCCTCACCTCCAATAGCATAATGTGAAGGTAATGTACCATTTTGATACTAAGGGCTCCGGACCTACCACAACACATTTTTATACACACGTTCCTCACTCCAATGGTTGAGTGCCAATCTTTACATCAGATCAGCCAAAAAGTTCACTAAACTACTAGAAACCTGATCTTAACAAACCACAGGTTGGTATACAAAAAGCTCTTTAAATCAGTGATGGGGGAAAAAAACAAAGGAGAAAAAAGAGAGCTCAGGATTTCTTACCATCACACTTCAATGCTCTCCCCAGCCTAATAAAAAAGGGAACAAGTTAAAACCTGACAGACTTCGTAACTGAACTACAGTGAAAGGAGATCTGAACTCCCCAAAGAAAAGAAGGCGAAGAAAACATGACACTGGTATTTTATTTTAGCTCTGAGTAGCAAAATGTGTGAGATCCACAATGGCAGCTAATGATGCCTAGGAGTTGATAGCCATCATTAGGCTGAGCTGCAAGAAATATAACAGCAGTACCATGCAGCTCAGACAGGATATAAAAACAAAAAAAGGTGTGTTTTTTTATTTTTAATCAAAGGCTTCGTACAGTAGTTCCTAACCTATTCTCCACATCTTCTCAACAGGTCTTTCAAATGTAAATAAGCCATTTCCCCTTAGAAAAAACTGGAACAAAATGTTGGCTTTTTCAAAAAATGGATGTTTCAAGTTCATGGAGATTGCTCTAGGGTCAAAGGAAAAAATAAGGGAAAATGTGGTTGTAGCATTACTGAAATAGCTACATACTCTTTAGTGAAGATTCCTCGAGGCCCAGTAGGTGTAAGATTGGTTGGATCTAGACCATGCGTCTCCAAAATGATGCGAGCTGCAGGACTTAGGCGAACCCTAAAGAAATGAGGAGAAAAATAAATTATTTAAACAATAAGATTAATTTAGTTCATTTAATGTGTATCGGGAGAAACTACAAAATATATCCTCTATTTCAGAAGCAACAGCCAGCAAAGAAAGAGTTCTCACCAAGGCTGCAATCCTAACACTGATGTTGGACTGTGCCCTTCACCAAGCTTTAATGCAAGGTTGAATTTAAAAACACAACAGTGACCTTAAAGAGATCAAAATAAAGAGTGGAGAACTCTTCTCCAAACTCTTACAGCAGTGATGCAATATTCTGGTGGATTCTTCTAGAAAAGGGTCATCAGTGAAGAACCAAATATATTTTAAGACAAGCTTGTTTTGGTAATATTAAAAAAATACATTTTAGGAGCTCAGTCAAGAGCGTTGCTCAGCTCTTATTTGTTTGACTAGCTGTAATTGCATCATCAATGCAGCTTAGTTCTAATTATAACATTACCTTTGCCCTAGCTTTAATTTTATTTTGTAGGATTGATGTAATGAAATGGCTACTTTTTTGGAAAGCAAAAGGCATACAGATGTAGTTGCATAATTCAGTGTCTGCTTTAGAAGACTAAATATCAAGCCTTCCCACACGCACACATTTTAATCAGCATATACCCGAATTATGCTACAGTACTAGTAAACCTGTATCTGCCATCTTGACCTAGATTGGTCAACAGTTAAACTTCTGCCTGGAAACAGAAATAGTGATCAGCTACAAAGCATAGGACATCGCTAGTGTGCCCTGTGCACCTCAGCATGATTTGCTCTCTGAAATGAGGGGAAAAAACATATATGTAGAAAAGATTTCAGAATTCTTAGATACAAAAGCAGCAACATTTTCATAAAAGTATTAGTACTTGGTTTCAAGATTTTCCATAAAATCTCAAACTCATTATTTCCTAAAGGAATATGCACCACATTGAGTTTTAAGAACTGTCCATAAGCCCATGCCAGAAAATACGTCTTAAACGATCAACTGATTTCAAAGATGCTGATACATTATTAACAGCTGCAGTGAAATAGAGGCACTTCTGATGTTCTTTTGCACTAAAATGCAAGGCACAATCCTTCCAAGGATCCTTTCTGTGAAGGATCCACTTAATAGAAGTAACATTTCAGCAATGACCCAGTTAGTTGTCTTCCACTTGCATGAGAAGAGCCTCAATGATGACAGCAAAGCAAACATAGCAAACCAGACAGAAAAGGTAATGAGGGTTGGAAGAAAATAAAAGTGAAACCAAAAAACCCATCCACAAACCAGAAACAAAAAAAACCCAAAACAACCAAACTCCAAACAAACAAAACTAAACAGTTTGCATAGCAGATGCTACCAAAATTAGTTTCCTATTCTTTTCTTTCATAGGTTGTAACTTTACAGCTTTTGATTTATCACAATTGACTCCAAACAAGGGGCAATACCTCCAAATAAAGTGCATCCTGCAACCCAAACCACTGATAGATTATTATTACCTGACTAACACTTTGGGTTTAATTTACTCCCACTTCTGAGATGTTTATAATGCTTCAGAGTACCCTAACTAATCAAGACAGAACTAATCAAAAACCTGCCAAGAAACAGGCTTGAGTTTTTTGCATTCCACTGCTATGAAAATAAGAAGATTTTTCTTGTATCAAAAGTGCAAGAACTTGGAAGGGTTTTAGGGTTTGCCATTTGTTTGGTTTTTCTCCTGAAAAAGAAACAGAAAACAAGCCATAGGTAAACTGAGCATTTGACGCATAAGCATTAGTGTCTATTGTATATGAAGATAACTTCTTCCTAATCTAAGCTTACAATCCTTCACGAAGCAATTGTATGTCAAAATAAAGACTCACCCATAAAAGGAGCTCTAGTAAAACTGCATTGTTCAAATTGACTTACTGGGCTTCCAAGCAGAGAAATACTCTTGGCAGGCAAGTGTTCACATACTGAAACACTCTCTTAAACTAAAAGTTTAATAGTGGGTAAAAAGGGATAAAGACTCTTCTTGGTTCAGCTCTACTGGTATAGATAAGAGTTCCATTTCACAACAAACATAGAAACTTACGACAATTTTCCAGGTTGATGTTCTAGCTTAGGAGGGGCTGAAACTGAAGGACCTGAAGGTGCTGGTGGAGCCGGAGAAGGTGGAACACCACCATCAGCTGGTATTTCAACTTCCTTCCAGTCCTGCCCTTCTTCTACCAGCAGACCAATTAGTGAGCCCAAGCGTACGTTTTTGCTTCCTTCTTGCACCTAAATTTAAGGCAAAGAGAATATTGTTACATACTGTGCTGTCTAGACTAATATGACTAAAAATGGCAGATAGGAAAATTTCAGGCATATTAACGACACTTCATCAAGGAAACAGAACCCATTTTATTCCTATTATCAAGAAGATGACTCATGACTGAAATGAATTACAGTTGCTATTATAAGGCAAGGAGTATTAACTTATGCCCCAAAATCCTACACATGGAAAGCTAGCAATCCTAAATCAAAGCAAGTCATAGACCACTGAGTATCTCCAAGAATAAAGTCACACGAGCTACTGAAAACAAATGTGGGTGCCTAATCTTTGCAAACAGAGCTTGAAAATTTTGCTGGACACTTTGCGCAGATGTACTTCGAGATACCTCCCCCTGTATCCAAGCAGTGTTACTTCTTAAAGGACGTAGAACCTTGTAAATTAAGACACTAATGGAACAAAGAGAGACCAAAACCCCACAACAGCAGTGCCCCATTACTTCTTTTTGAAAAAGAACATTCTTTTTCCACTAGCTTTCATCTCCAAGATTGCCTATTTTAACATAACTGGTGCCAAATAACAAGTCTGTCCACCAAGAAAGTGATAGTGCTTAGGTTGACATGTACATCACTAATCTCTTGATGCATTCTTCTCCATTAATATCCTGAAAAGCTTCATTTGAGAGAAGACAGTCTGAAGAGACCATCAAGACTTGACCATATTTTATTTTTACTGAGATGACTTTAAAGCACTTGAAATAACAGAATGCCAAGCAAGAGTCATGAACTGATTTGTCCAAGGCTGAAAGATCCGATCACAGAAATGTCCACTGATCAACACATTCGTAAAACTATGTGTAACTGCAATGTTACTACCACTCATAACCATATAAACCAGCAGCTTGAAGCCAGTACAAACACAACCTACCTAACCTAGCCACTGAAACACAAAAACTGGGAAAAACTAAAGAGAACAAAACTATAAACATACACAATATTGAGGTTGTTCATTCTAATAATTTTACAGCATTATCATACCTAGTACTGAACAACGTATTTTGAAAAACTGTTTATCAGCATAACACTCAGATGTTTGATCCATACCAAAGACGATGCAAAACCAGGTATCACAGAACCACAGAATGGTTTGGAGTGAAAGGAACCTTAATTCTTGTCTAGTTCCAAACCCCTGCCATGGGCAGGGACACCTTCCGCTAGACCAGGTTGCTCCAAGCCCTGTCCAACCTGGCCTTGAACACTGCCAGGGATGGGACATTCATCTGTCCCCCAAGTTCAAAATACTCCACATAACATATTAATATGCAGCTAACATTATTTTTTTTCCCAAATAAGAATAAAACAAGGGGTTTTTCATGTCTCCCTTTTCTTTAACACAGGCTTGCACATAAAACTGAGAACACTTATAAGCAGTCTACATGTTGCTACTGAATAGACCAAGAAGCACTGTAAACATGCTTGCGGTATCAAGTCCTCTTGGAAGACAGTTACCAACAACTCCTGGCAAGAACAACTGCTCCATACAACACGACAACAAGGTTTGACCATAGTCCCACCCACAGCACTTTGTTCAACAATAGTTCAGAAGTAACTCCTGGCAAGAACAACTGCTCCATACAACACGACAACAAGGTTTGACCATAGTCCCACCCACAGCACTTTGTTCAATAATAGTTCAGAAGTGTAAAGGTACCCTTATTTCCTATGTAACTGAGGATGAGAATTCAACACCACATCGTAGAGACATATCGATGGGTTTGTCCTCTTCACCCTCTCCAGAACTGAGGCCTTTTGGTAAGACTCGTGTACTCAGCGGTGTGGGGTGTTTTGAAATTAATCTTGTGATTACACTCATATTGTTAGTGCTATACAGCTATGTAGCTGTTGTGCAGTTACTGCATTTATCACGAGCAATCCAAAAGAACCGTGTATGTCACATATGAATAAACTGTATCATTTGTGAACCCAGCTGGCTCTTCTGAATGCAACTGGGCTTATAGTTAGTAGATTATTGTGCATCTGGTATCTGTCTATAGTTACATTTTCATTTTTGCCACAATTTGGGTGTCAGAGTTCTTTAATGGTGCTCTGAGAACACAGGCAGGAATCCAGCAAGGATGGTTGAGCCTTCAGGAACATAACACAACACTAACTAGTTTATAACCCAGCATTACATAAGCATTTAAAGGCATCAATGCTGTCAGCTGTCAATCTTCACAGCAAGCCAGTTGTGTTTTTATTCATGTTCACCACTCCAACACAGTTATGTGAAAACTCCAACATTCCTTATTTTCCAATACATTTCTAGCCTAGCTGACTGCAGAGTTTATACTTTTAAAGTGTAAGTATTAAAAAAACAAAAACAAACAAACAAACAAAACTACAAAAAACCCCCCAAAAACACACAGCCTTTGCAGCTCAGAACTAAACAAAGAAAAATTAGTATTACTTTGCTTGATTTCATTTTCTGGATTTTTGGGTCACTTCTACATTTTCATGATTCACAATACCAGAAAACTTCTCTGTGTATGTCTCAGTGAACCCCAGAATCTCAGACGTAGGAAGAGCTGAAGTAAGTAGCTTCACAGTGCTCTGTTGCTGTGTACCTGCGAGCAAAGATATCAAAAAGATCTAAACTTTGCTGACAAACCAACAAAGCACAGATGAGCCATGACAGGGAGAAAAAATTGGAAGAGATAAAGTGCACAGAGGGAAAGTTCCCTTGGAGCTGTTGCCACTGCAGCACAGTGCTGTAGTCACTAATACACATATATCAAAGTAAATGTTGATATTCTACACTGAGAAGAAAGGTGGCTGGAACTTACGCTGGCTCACTCTGCAGTGGAAGTTCTATACAAAACAGTTTCAGCTCATACCAATTCTCATTTAGGTCATGAATGAAAAAATGGATATTAACTCCAGATCTTCAACAAGCATTCATCATCTGGTTTTGGTCCAAATAGAATGAATAAGTACTTTAGGACATAAAGTCATTGTTAATTTAAGAAGCAGCTCTACTGAAAGAATGATCACCATTCTGAAATCACCCTTCTGATACTCTTAGCCATTAATTTTTGATTGCATTTTACACTGAATTAGAAGTGAGCATTAAAAGTGATCACATTCAGACAGAAAAGGAATATATGCATGAGTATCTATTTTACTTTTAGCCTGCTCACACCATATATACTTACATTATACAGTCAAGAAAACACATGAAGGGTTATAGAAGTTGAACTAATTTCATCTAATGAGCCTTGTATCTTTAGAGGTAAAACCCAAAGTGTTAGGCAGACACTGTGTTTAATTTGACTCACTTTTCCATGCTGAACTGAGTCAAGATGGTGCAGAATTGTAGCTGGCATCAAAGAACGTAAAATTTTTGCCTCATTTCTTTTAGAAAGGGAGTGAACTTCACACAGATGCTGGTAAATCAGATGGATCAAACATTCTTAATTTCCCATCAACCTTGAAAGGACAGTCTTCTCAGTAAGAAACCATCTCCCAGCTGAGGCAGCCTCACGTTACAAACCTGACACAAACACCTACTGAGCACCCAACATAGTGCAGAAATACCCACGGGATACTGCAGAAACACTACTAAGGACCATACCTGAGCTAGTTAAAAAAAAAAACCAAGCAGAAAACGCCTGATCTTACTGCTCCCCTATTATTTCAGTTTCCAAAACATGAGGTTTCTTCTATACTTTTTAGAAGACTGGAATAAAAGCCTATTTGGAAATCTATTCTGTACTCTAATACTACAGCCCACCATTTCTAGATTCCAAAAAGGGCATTACAAGAATCACAGAATCCATTAAAGACTGGGATTGCACAATAATCTGTTAATGTTACTCCACTAAAGCTGCTCCTCTTCCCTTAATCTGAAAGACATTATAGTTATTTTCCACATCCTGGCATATCCTTCTCAGACTCAGCTCTTGGCATATGATTGTTATTGGATGATGTAGACATCTTGAGTGTCACTGCTCCATGATACTGACACCACGTCATTGCTGGAGAGCCTGGTTTTAAACTATCAAAAACTGTGCCACAACAGCAATCCACACAAAGACATTTTGCAATTTGAAATGGATCTGGAATACACGGCAGGAAATAGGAAAAACACAGCTTCTAAAATACTAATGCTACATACAGTTATCATGAATTACCATTAAGGAAACTTGAAAAGTCTGGTATCATTTACTCAGTGTCTCCCTGGGAATCATTCTTTAATACTTTCAACAGAGACAATCCCCGTATCTCCTCTTTCACATAATGTAACAAAGTAGTGTCTGTAAATGCAGAATAGGTACTTCATATTAAAAAAAAATAAAATAAAGAGGTCACACAAGGTTTTTGTCAAGGTTATTAGGTCTAAAATAATTTTCAGAATCATTCAAAATCGAAGAGGAGAGGATTAAAAATAGTGAAAGCAGCATTATTCACGCAGCAATTACTAAAATAACTATATGAAAACTAAAAACTCATTTAAAACAATGTCTGATGTGACATTTTGTCCAGGATAGAGATTCTCTGAAACTTTTTAGATATGTTGCTCCACAGTTGAACACAACCTCAGAAGTTTTAAGGTGCTACAAAAAAATCTGAATATGTGAGAAAAATTACTATTTAGCAATGGTAAATTGAAAGAAGGAAAAGATTTTTTAAAAATTGTTTATATAAACTAGTGTTTAAAATGCAAATTATTCTGCAGAAATGAAACACTAATGACAACTTCTTGTAAGACCTGACAGATTTCACTTGCAGCTGAGTTCCATGTTGGAATCTTGGATCAACTCTCAGATCACCTCAGTCCCCTGAATTATTTTGATGCTTTCATTTTTGCACAAGATGTTCCCTTTGCTTATACAAAGAGGGATGACACCAAACAGACCATCACTTCTTAAACACGGGAAAACACTCTCCCTTTTTTTGGGAAGGGTAACTATGCAAATACATGCTGTTCTAAGAAAATGCAACCATGGCAGAGATGGACAACCTAACATACAAACCCAAACAGGTTTTGTAATGTATGTTTCACTATGCATACCATAGAATTTTCTCTTGCACGCTGATGGCTCCAGTAGTTTCAAGACACAAAGGATCCTTTGACAGAAAGATTACAAGCTAAATTAAGAGTCCTGGAACAACCAAACCTCATGTACTGCGTACCAAGACAGCCAAAGCCTCTGTCAAACACTCTTAAAGACAAAGTAACAGCACTAGTGTTCACTGTAACATGTCTACCAGTAAAAAAAGCTATGAAGCTGCATAGTGCTTCAAATACATTTCTTCAGTATCCTGTGGTTCAAATATTACAAAGTGCTTCATAACCTGTCTTGGAGACACTAGCTCATAGGTAGGACATTTAAGTGTGCTAAGAAGCTCTTTATATATCAGTATATGCATTAACCCTGAGAAACGTAATGCTGCAGACCTTGTTTTCCCACTTAGCTACGTATTTGCCTGCCCATCTAGATTTTATACAATTGTAATTGAGCAAGATATTTTACCTTAACCAAACTGCAAAGTCACTGCAAAATCTTATTTAAGATTATCCATGTTTATCTACCCAATTTCTAAAAGGGAAATAAATAAATAAAACCCAGTATTGCTGGAAGTGCTGGAGGATAGGTGACAGTTCAAGCCTTCACAGGATACATTAGGGAACTCCACAGATTTGAACAGTGCTTAGGGAAAAATCTTAGGAAAAAAAAAATACTGAAAAGAAAGGAAAATCCTTTCTCCATCCTTACACGCTATTAATAGCAACTTTCCACCCCTTCATTAAAGAAAATATATGCTAAAATACATTTCCCATTATACATATTTAATGGACAAGAAAAATACAGTCTCACTTAATTTTTAAGCATCAAACATAAGCTTGCAGAAAATGTAATATTTACGTTTACACAGAAGCAGCAACAAAATGCCACAGAGTTTTAGCTTCGCCCTTCTAAATTCTAATGAGAGTTAACACTGGGGCATTTTGAAATAAGAAACATTTTTTAAAAGTATTAGAAAAGAGGAGGAGGAGAAGGGACAAGACATAGAATTCTACTTGTGTGTTTAGAATACAGTATACAAAGCATAGCAAGCAGACCTTAAGCAAAGCAGGGTTAGAACTATGCCTTTAATCCTGACCCCTGTATTCCAGTTGTTATTGCTTCCACCTTAGTACAGAAAAGGATTTAAAGCCAAACATATAAGAAAAAAAATAACCAAACAAAAAACCTGATCAATATTTCTGTTGCATATACACGTACATGCAGATACTCCAAAATGATGTTCAGAGAACATTCACCCCAGCTCTCCTTGTTTAAATTAAGCCTAGTCAATATAATTTTAAGAATAAAGGAAATAAATAATCCTAAGAATCATCCTCTAGGTCAGCCCACCTTGTATAAAGTTTCATCATGAATAGCCAACACAAGATAATCTAGCACAGAGATCACACAGCTTGGGTAAAGTACCATCCAGAATTCCATATTCCAGCTACCTGATTGCAACTCGTTTTTCCATAACTCTGAGAAAGATGTCATGAACTGCAATATTTCCAGACATAATCAATAAGGTGAAAAACATAAAAAGCAACATAATTCAAATAGGGTCAGTTGAAAAAACTATTAATAGATACAGAATCACGTACCATGTACCAATAGTCTGGTACATGTACGAAATAAATAGAGCGATTATTTCTCATTAGGAATGCAAGTAAATACATAACTCTGAAAGCTGAGCAGCAGGCAATTGAGCTATCTAAACTAAGTTTTGAGGCAATTCACTGAATGACAGCCTGAAGAGAAGTGATATCATCCTTATCAGACAGGCAGAACTCCTACCACTATTTTAGCCAATATGCCATCATCACTTGACTCCATGGTGACCACTGCTTTGTCCGTTTCGATTTCACACAAGGCATCTCCAGCGCTCACTGTTTCACCTGCAAAACATAACAGAACTGAAGAATACTGAGCCTAAATTTCCTTTCAGATATATTTAACCACAGAAGATAGATACTTCTCCATATAACACAGCTATTTTACATTCTTTAATATATTCTATAGCTAGTTTATGTCACATAATTATTTACCATATTGTAACTTTCATTTCCAAATAATAACGCTAAGATTCATACTGCAGCAGAACATTAACGTGTTCCAAATACTGCTGTTAACAGTAGGTTTTCCAATAGATAGGACTGGAAAAAACACTTTGGCAGAACATATCTCTGCTCATCTGCTTTGTAATGAGAGAGCAGTATTTGCAACGAAGTTGCCTGAATGCAGCTCTCCAAGATTATATATAATGCCCTTGAAAAATCTTGGGCTGGATTTTTGGGGGAGGGAGGTTCGTTGGTTTTGTTTGGGGTTTTGTTTTGGTGGGGTTTTATGTTACTGGGTTTTTTCATTGTTTGTTTGGTTTGGTTTCTTTTTTCTCTTTCCAGTTACTAAGTTCTTACAGCTAGGCTGAATGACTAAGATCTCTGCTGAAGCTGCCCCATCCCTGGCAGTGCTCAAGGCCAGGCTGGTTGAGCAACATGGTCTAGTGGAAGGTGCCTCCTGGGTCGAGGGGAAGGTGCCCCAGCCTGTGGCAGGGGGTCAGAACGAGATGAGCTTTAAGGTCCCTTCCAACCCAAACCATTCTATGATTCTCTGTTCGATTACTGACAGACCAGT
This sequence comes from Nestor notabilis, assembly GCF_000696875.1. Taxonomy (NCBI): domain Eukaryota; kingdom Metazoa; phylum Chordata; class Aves; order Psittaciformes; family Psittacidae; genus Nestor; species Nestor notabilis. Next base: position 6,488 of record NW_009913497.1, on the reverse strand, counting down.
ATCCAAACCACATGATACAAACTGTGTTCTTTGATGTACTTTGCAAATGAAATCAAAATTCAGAGAGCAGAGAGACTGAAGTCCCTGGAAGGGGATGTCTCAGAAGGCGGCAGAGTTACACTGCACGAAGAAACTGCTAGCACTATCGCCTATTCTGTTTCCTGCCCACAGTAACAAAAGGATTTCAGTCTCCTGGGCTATCAGTCTGACATCTTTCATGAACACTGAATTCATACATAATGAAAACAAGTTTTCAGAAATACAGTTTTAAGAGAACGACTTTATCCCCCAGAGGAATCTATATGAAACTGCATTAACAGTGAAAAGGAAAGAGTCAAGCTGTCAATTAAATTCATTTTTCCTTCTGCAGTACTGTCCACCCTGTGAAAGCATAAAAATGAAAACATTTTATGCTTACACAAAGAGCAGAAAAAATATCAAAATGGTATTCTTCTGACCCCTGCTGGTTAGACAGTGGGAAAACCATTTCCTATGCAATCAACAGCTTGCTTCTGTCAATTACTCTAAAATATTTGATAATCTCATATCCAAGAAAATAAATATTTATATTCAGTAATGCCACTACAATTAGATGGCCAACTCATTGGAAGATTCTGTAGTTATGAGCATCCCTTGCAGACAGGAGTATAAGCATTAAATCACTTTGCTATTTTCTTCAAAATTTAGCTTCACTTCTTTTAGAATATTCTTATTATGTTTATTTTCCAGACAGTCAGAGGGGAAAAAAAATCCATAGGAACTAATTATGGCCACCGGTGGTCCAAATAAGACAATATACTACCATCAGTTTTGAACTTGTTCCTAATTAGGAAGTAGAGCAATAAAAATCCTAAAGTCATTTTCTCTCAAAGTCCAACCATCAATTAAGATTTTATTTTAATTTAATTAAAATAAGCGTGGAGCTTTTTTTTTTCCTTTTGTGTTGGGGTAGAAGTAGTGGAAAGACTGAGAAAAAATATCGTACAGCTGCTGCAACTTAAGATCTTTTTATGATCCCCTCTCCTCCACTCTGGTGAGACCCCTTCCCTGCTAAGGCCCCTCCCTGCAGACAGACTGCCATATTGTTCCTAGTAAATTCTGCAAAAATTCTTACTAGAAGTTTTACAAGCAAAAGGTCATGTCCACTACTGGAGCAACAAGTTGCCTTCAAGCCACCTCTCCAAATGTATTAAAAAATGTGTAAAAGCAAGTACTCCTTGTAACACAACGATGGAGGCTGGATCAACACTTAGAGGAAATGGCTTACCAAGGCAGAACAGTGAAAACACGTTTAGCTCACCAAATGGTGTCTGTCAAAAATAATTTGCTTTAAGGGATTTTTCTTTTCTCCAAACGTGTCCAGCATTTTAGACATCTAAAACTGTCTGAGAATAAGATATATACCAATGGACAACCGCTACTTGGAATCCAGAAGTAGAGTCAAAATCCAGTTTTAATGGTAACTGGAGAGGGGGAACAGTAGGAGGAGAGAGGGGAGAAAGGTCTCCTGACAGGACAGGGATCACCGATTCTTCTGCAGATCATTTTTACTTATATACAACCGATGTGAAGACAAAACATACACCCAGACTACTTATCTAGCTGCTCCAACATATTTTAACACAAGTACACTACTTTTCAGTTGTCAGAGCAGAGAGAACTCAAGAGAAACAAGACTGCTAGTGCTTTTTGTGAAAAGTAGTTTGGGTTTTGATTTGGGGTTGCTTTTTTTCATTTTTGGAAAGAGATTTCCCCATTTGGAATTTGAATTATTAAAGTAATTTAATTTTTTTAATCAGTTTTAATTGTAGACTGTAATTTAGAGATGAAAAAGTAAGCTCTGAATAGTAACTACAGAAATGCCGTATGTTTCACATTATTTTGTAACACAGAGGCATAATGAAACAGAGACCCTCTGCAAAGTCAAAGGCTCTCAAACTTCCAAAGTTCGGCATGACAACACTGGGAATTAAAAACAACATACACAATCTCACACCCTGGAACAACCTAATGAAATGTTTCAAAAATATGCACAAATGCAACCTTTTGAAAGAAAATGAAAGGGGAAAATGTTACATTAACTAAGAATTTCAAAGTAGGCATTGTTCAAGAACGCAGCATCCACATACCAAACATATTGCTTCAATATACTACCATCCACCCAGAAAGAACAGGCCAAGAAAGTTGGAGCTGTTCAGCCTGGAGAAGAGAAGCTGCAAGGAGACCTCATAGCAGCCTTCCAGTATCTGAAGGGAGCCTGTAAGGATACTGGAGAGAGACACTACACCAGGGACTGTAGTGATAGGACAAGAGGTAATGGGTTCAAACTTAAACAGGGGAAGTTTAGATCAGATATAAGGAAGAAGTTCCTTACTGTGAGGGTGGTGAGGCACTGGAATGGGTTGCCCAAGGAAGTTGTGAATGCTCCATCCCTGGCAGTGTTCAAGACCAAGCTGAATGAAGCCTTGGGTGACATGGTTTAGTGTGTGGTGTCCCTTCCCATGGCAGGGGGGTTGTAACTAGATGATCTTAAGGTCCTTTCCTACCCTAACTGTTCTATGATTTATATAGCTGAAGAGTGACAACAAATGTGGCCATGAAAATGCTATCTTACCTTCCTTTTTTAACCATTTCACAATGCTTCCTTCTTCCATCGTAGGAGACAGCGCAGGCATAAGGACTTTAATACCAGGTACACCTGTAAAACAAGCACGATTATCTAGACTAAATACTTTTTCAGTATAATTATGTTCTCAGTTGACTGCTTAACACAAATGAAACTAACAGTGCATGAATCTGAAAGACACTTGAACAAATGATTCACTATGATGGTCTTATTTTACACGTGCTCAAGAGCACCAAAGAAGACAAGACACCCAGTATAGAACCTGCATGTTACACAGCGCACAAGGCCAACTTCAGTATGCTGTCATAAATAATACAAAATATTAAGCAAATTAAACTGTCGTAAGTAAAAATATGATATATAAACTTTGGCTCTGCTGAAGATGACTTCAGATACTTACCTGCTTAAGCTTTGCTTCAATTTTTAATGGAAACTCTCTCCACGACCAAGTTTTTGTACATTATTAAAAATACACAAACCAGTGCTTCCAAGTACCCCTCAGTTCAGCCTGACCTACTGAACCATTCTTCACAGATGCAAGAGTGAAACAAGGTTACTTGGTCAACAGAGATGTAACCAGAAAAAAGCCACAGCTTAGCTTGTGTGTAGTTGGAGCCTATTGTGCGTAGAATGAAAAAGCAGCTATAATATACAAACATTAAAAAAATAAAACAAACAAACAAGCCAGCAGCTATTTGAAGCTGTGATTACTTTACAGTATATGATTCTATGACCTGTCCTCTCATTTCCTGCTTGTCAGGAAAGGAAGGCTGAACATAAGCCCAGAGGAGAGAACACACACACATACCTCAGTCCTCAAGAGAGGACAAAACTGCTATACTCAAGAGAAATTGGGTTAGAGGTATTGATATGTTCCCTGCTGACGAACTGTGATGTGCTACAGAGGACAGTGTAACTAACTGTGCTCACAAATTCCTCTGTGGTATCTACCATAGTTTTTCTTCCTAGTTATGCAGCATGCCAGCAGTACGGTTATAAATGTACCAGCCAGGCAAGCATCTTCTGTCTCAGAGGACTTCTCCATCTTCAGGCTTCTAGTCATGGGCTTGCAAGTGTGAAGACAGAATGGGGTGTAACTGTGCAGAACATATCTAGCCACTTGTTACAATCCTTTCTGACTCTTAACCAAGGGCTAGATACTGATGCCCTGATTATGACCTGTCTCAATGCTAAACTACAACATTAAGAGCACACCAAGGCAAAGCACGTAATCCCATTCCTCCAAAAATCAAACACTAAAAAAAAGAAATGAGAATTCAGAGTCCTGAATTCCTCGACTATAGGTTCTGTTGGTCTTATTAAAATCCACCACAAACACTACATACTCCTCTCTCCTCCTCTCAGCCATGGGCTGTTGAATTTTTTTCAGGATTAAGGCATATCTTTGAAATTAATAAAGCCCCCCTGATCCTAGTACTCCAAAAGCTGATCATCCACCTCTTTCGCTGATGAACTTTTCCCACATGTACTTATTCTTTCTGCTGGGAAACCGTATTTATTTTGCAGGCTGAAATTGACCAATTTCAAGTTTCAGTGATTGGATCTTATGTCTCTGTTACAAAGTTTGAAAGAGCCCTCATTATAGAGTCCTCCTTGTGAGTGTCTATATACAGAGACAAGGTCAATTCTTAGCCTTTTCTTTCCTTTGACGAACCAAATAAAAAGATCTGAGAAGTTCAGTGTAGGTAAGCAACACACCATCACAACTTCTCAGGCCCTGCAGCACCACATACTAGGCCCAGGCAGGCAGCAGATCACTTCAATCTGCCAGCTAATTGAATCTATTTAGTAAACCCAGACCTGGAGAAGTGGCACTACTCAGCAGCAAGACCCATGCCATGGCAGGAGGATTCTTCCAAGGACAGGGCTTATGATACAGCCCATGCCTTGGCCAAGCACACTATATATCTTGTCATTTGATCTGGTATACCAAAGTAGCATTCTATCATACAACTCATAATACAAGAGATACCACCTTTCTGAGCTTTTAAGGGTTCTGAGGTCAAATAAATGTATCTTTTTAGATATTGTTTTGTACAAGTAGTTTCCCAGAACCTGAGAGATTTTTGAGGCTCTTTCTTAAGCTAATCTATCTGAATCTGTATTCAGTTAGAGAACAGAAGCAGACACATAGAAAGTACATTGTATACAACAGCAAGAATCAATTCTGCTTCTCTGATAGCCAGCAGTAAAGCTTATTACCATTCAACAGGAAACATCACCACATTTCTACCAGTTGCTGTATTGCTTAGAGTAAGCAGCTTTGAAAACTCAAAAAGTAACCCCTTCCCTCTCTCCCCATTATCCAGAAGAAAAAGAGCAAGGAAAGAACCTAGAAGAATTTTGAGCTGCAAAGCACATGTCACCTGGAGTGAAAGTGCTTCTCATCCTTACTTCCAAGTCCTAACAGTCACCATGGTGAACACCTCAGAGAAGACAAAGACAGTACTGAAACTTCAGTTAATGCACAATGCTTTAAGGGAATTAACTGTCCACCCATGTTCTGTAATTCATTAATGTTAATACATACAATAAAACTGACCTTGTCTGTCACATTGCTACAGGATTACGAAGGAATAAATCATTACATTTGTAGAAGACTACAGATATTCAACCATATTTCAGAGATAAGGTAACGTTAAAGACATTACACATTTTTTCCATTACTTCCATTGTTATTTAATCTCTCTTCCCTCACCTCTCTAGTGGATGAACCTCAAGGCCCATCCTTGGTGCAAAGTCCCTCCCAATGTAAGAGATCAGGATCGTGACCACCTGAGGACCCTGAACATCCATAACTCTATGGGTCCTGACAAGATGCATCCCAGAGTCCTGAGGGAATTGGCTGATGTAGTTCCCGAGCCACTGTCCATGATATTTGAAAAGTCATGGCAGTCAGGTGAAGTCCCTGGTGGCTGGAAAAAGGGAAACATTGCAGCCCTTTTTAGAGAAGGTGGAAAGGAGGGTCCTGGGAACTACTGACCTGTCAGCCTCACCCCTGTGCCTGGGAAGATCATGGAACTGATCCTCCTAGGAACTCTGCTATGACACATGGGGGACAGGGAGGTGATTGGAGACAGCCAGCATGGCTTCATGAAGGGCAAGTCCTGCCTGACCAGCCTAGTGGCCTTTCTGTGATGGAGTGACTGCATCAGTGGACAGAGGAAGAGCTATGGATGCCATCTATCTGGACTTCTGTAAGGCCTTTGACATGGTCCCCCATAACATTCTTCTCTATAAATTGGAGAGAGACAGAGTGTATAGGAGGAGTATTCAGTGGATGAGGAACTAGTTGGCTGGTCACATCCGGAGGGCAGGGTTAAACAGCGCAATGTCCACATGGAGACTGGATGAGTGGTGTCCCTCAGGGATCTGTATGGGGACCAATACATCTAATACCTTCATCAACAACATACACGGTGGGATTGACTGCCACTTCAGGAAGTCTGCAGACAACAGCAAGCTGAGAGTTGAAACTGACCTGCAACTGAGGGACAGGTTGCCATTCAGAGAGACCTGGACAGGCTGGAGAGGTGGGCCCATGTGAACCTCATGAGGTTCAGCAAGGCGAACCGCAAGGTGACCTGCACGCGAGTTGTTGGGGCAACCCCTGGTACCAGCACAGGCCGGGGTGAAGGGATTGAGAGCAAACCTGAGGTCAAGGACTTCATACTGGCGGATGAAGAGCTGGACGTTAGCCAGCAACGTGTACTCAAAGTCCAAAAGGCTACCTCCCTGGCAGCACCGGGCACCCCCACCTCTGTCACCTCGCACACAGCCTTTACTTCTCCCCAGCACCACCTACCCTCACCCCTCACTTAACATTTCCACACGCACCCCT
>NW_009913496.1:5291-30095 GCF_000696875.1 Nestor notabilis | reverse complement strand
ACCCTAACTGTTCTATGATTCTATGATTTACTCAAAAGATGTGACACTGGCTTATGACCCACACATTTGAGTATTCAATATTTAAAGCAGTTCATCATGTGCATTATATTAAACCAAAGGAAATCTGATTTGCTCAGAGGCTGAACATGATTTTTGGGCTTACTTGTGTCTCAGTCTCTGCTGAAATGCCAACAGTACTAGGTAGCAAACCTGTTTCTTATGTGTTCTTTGTCTTGAGTGAGATTTTTAGTGATGGGAAGTTTTAGGAAGGGATAATATATTTGCTGTAGGGCAATGATCTTGCTTTCTGCAAGACCTAAACTGTGAAATTCTAACTCAATTTGTATTAACCTGTAATATGAGGTAAAATTGCATGTCCTGGACTGTTTGCATGAACTAACTCTACTGCTGCACTGGGGGGGAGGGAGCATCTTAACACAGGATGGAATTTGCTAGTGTCCCAGCTTTGACTTCTGCTTCCAGCTAAATCAAAGATGCTCCTCTGGGTGGCAACTTGTATGGCAGGTCCTGAACCAGAACCATCTTTGTATCTTGTCTTGATAAATCAATCTGAAGAAATTGCATGAGCTGAGATTAGTGCAAATGTTTTGGGCCATCTTCTTGGGCTGTCCCAGCTGTCATTAATATCTTAGTACGATTCAGATGTTAGGATTGTGGTCTAACGTACAGAGTTTTCTGTTTTCTTCCTAATGGGTTTGCATTAGTCTAGAGGGCTTTTGTGTGTCTCCTCTGCAGTCCTGTAATTGCTACTGTGGAGGTGTTTCATGTTCTACAATGTCTGTTATGCAAGGCATGGTTAAAGTAGTGACTAAACTGGCATGGTTGACCTTCTAGATTAAGTCCTATGAGACTTCCCTTCATGCCCTTTTCTGTCTCTCTAGAATAGGTGTGATCTTAGGGTGGTATTGGAGCCCCTGATACTTGGATGGACTGTCCTGCTCTGGGCAAGATGATACTTTTCCTGAAAAGAGTGGTTAAGAGCAGAGGCATGTGCAATGGCTTTAGCTGTGAAACAGCCATGCCACAGCAGTTCCTGGAACAGCTGGTTTTAGCAGAGGCTAGATTTTGCAAGCCCTTGTTCTGGCCTGTGTTTAGCACAGCAGGTACCTTTAACAAGTGGGCTGGGTTGCTGTAGTGTGGTGTTGATGAAAGCTCTTGAAGTCTAAGCCACTATTGTGTTTAGCTTCCAAGTTCTGCTCTGGACAATAATTCTCTTACAACAGGAACAGGAATATGTAATCAGATCTCCTTCATGAGAAGACACCAGTTGGTAGACCAGAATAATTGTTTTTACTGTGCCCTAATTTTACTGAGTTCTCCAAGTTCCGAGTTCTCTTCTTTTAAAACTGATTATGCTATTTCCAGTTGAACACTTAGTTCTTTCCTTAGACCTTGGTAACTGATCACATGGAATGAGTTGATTCACCACTTATTTACTGTATGCCATGGTTACTTAGCACACATTCACAACATCGCTGAGCTTGGTGAGTTTAGAGATGAGTGAGAGTGACTTTATTCTCTTAAACAGTTTTGTAAGCTGCAGTTCTGGCTGCTGCAGTGTGTTTTGGGGCAACAGTTTATGGAATCTGTTTGTCACCTCACAGTTAGTCTTTCCACATTTCAGTTAGTCTAGATAATACCTCTATGTCCTCCTTTTCCCCTCCCAAATCAGTGTATATATAGATGCCTGGCTGGACATGGGCTAAGAATGCTTACAAATGCTTTTGGAATCATTTTTATAAAATGCTTTATTTAGAAAGCAGTATTAGAGCTCTAGGACTTCTCATGAAAATGTGACCAAGAACTGTGAAATATATTTGGAAATAACTTTTTCCAAATGTCCTTTCTGAAACATTTGATCACATGTTCTTTTCTCCTCTCCCCAATTTCTCATAGATTTTTCTTACGGACAGTAAGACAAATGTCAGAACTGGCCTTAGATTCCATTCCATAAACAATATTCAGCTGCAGCACACTGCAACTGATAGGAATGCCATTCAGCAGGCATTTTGATTGGTCAGCTTGTGTTTCCACTTCACATTCATGCTCAATTAGTTTGAGTGATTGTTTACTTTCCTATACTTCTGAAGATAACAGGTTCAGTGATGGCTAGAAGCCTACCTTGGGCATAACAGGTAGCTTACAGAGTGGAAGTTGCTACCTGAGGTATGTGATACAGTGTATTATGAAAGCATTCTCTATAGATTCAGAGTAACCTCAGTACTTTCTCACCAGACTTTACCAATTGGTAGGATAAGACCAGTATAACTCCAGTGATTAGGCTATTAATTTCATTTGTACCTTTTTAGTCAAGCTGTGCGTGCATGGACTATAGATGTAGATGTTCCCAAGCAGATGTCTAATACTACAGTAAGAGACTCTAATAATGGCTTTTCTAGGAGCAATGCTGAAGATGGTACTTGGCTGTTGGCTTGCAGGAATAGTTTTATTCATTCTATTTTAGTAAATAGGAATTTGGTATGAGCATCACTAACTTTGTTCTTTAAATCTCTTCTGACTTAGTTCTTTAAATCCTTTTTAAAAGCTTTTAAAAAGCAATACACTTCTCAAACTGTTAGGTGAGGAGGAAAATAAATGAAAGGGTTGTGAATGGTAAAAGCCTCATGAGAGGCTAGGCATAAAAAGACTTTGTTATTGCAGTGGTGTTCAATGCAGGGTTGTTAAATGCTAAAGGATTGGAAATACTTACAAAAGGCTGCAGTTTGGAAGGGAGTTAATTGAGAGGTTTGAGTTATTTTGGAGATGCTTAGGTACAGAGATAAACAGTAGCTCTGTGAGGGGCAGTAAAAACATATCAATAGTGTTCTCGGCCTCTTCTGAACTGTAGAGTGAGGCTCAAATAGAAATTGCAAAATGTCTGGGGAAGATTTTTACAGAAAGAATCTGGATGATACTTATAATTTTCTGCTGCTGTCTCACTGTTAACCATCCTCTTGAAAATGTCTTTAACAATGATACCCACTGTTGTTAGGAGATAGCGTGCCAGGCCAGAGAAGAGATAATACTAAGGAAATGTATTCTGTTTGTCAGTCTGTGGCAGAAACAAAAATTAAGAAGGAAGTATTGAAGTGCATGGTACTTAAATGTTTAGTATTTAAAGCTAAACAATGCCTTTTTCCCTGATTAATTAAATAATAAAAAAAGGAAATGTTTTTTTCTTGTCAGCATAATGTGGAAAGTATTTTCTTCTATTAATAGAAAATCTTGAGCTAATGGAACACTGGAACAAGTTTAAAGAAGACCTTAGGACTGTATTGGAAGCTTAGGTTGTGAAGACTTCTTTTTAACAGTTTTAGCTGTGTAGTGCTTAAATTTGATGGGTAAAATTTCAGTAAAAAACCAGTTACATACAGGAAACTTGATATAAATTTGGTTATTGCAAACTAGAAACTCTAATGTATTATGAAGGCATTCTGTGCTGCCGTCCTAAATCACCCTTGTAAACATCTGTGTGTTGATCATGGAAGTTGCTGAAATTGCCTTAGTCTTAACTTACTGGTGTTAGAATTTACCTGATTTTGCTTCTGACAGTATGGCATGAAAAGCTGGGGGTATGGGGGGAAATGTGGGAGGGAAACAAACCTTCAGTGTATGAGCTGGATGTAGATTTGGGTGCTTGAGCCTGTGAACACAGGGATTGAGGGAGCTGTGTATTCCCGTCTCTGTTACTGGGGGTGTTGATTGTGATGGGAGAGTTTTATGCTGTTGCTGCTTGGTAGTAGGTGGGGTTAGGAACTGGTGGTTGTGGCAAGAAGGTAGAGTGGAGGACCAAAATAGGGAGCAGATTATGTTTCAGGATCAGTTCCAGCCAATATGTGTTTACTATCAGTGACAGAGGATGTGTTATGCCTGTATCATCCCTCTTAACTAGTATTCATGAAGCTTTCCAGGCAGGTACATCAGAGTTGAGCAAGCTGAAAGCTATAGAGTGGAGAAGGTATGAAGTGATTCTGGATTTGTTTGACAGTATCTAGCACACTAGATTTTTAGTGTTGGCATAGAAGGTAAAACATTAATCAGGATACATATACAGGATACTCTTAAGATAAGGGGTGGGGAGAGATAATTAGTGTTGCTGAAAAGGGATGTTTTCATTGCTTGAGCCTCTGAACACAGCAAGTAGCTGCTATGTGGCACAATTGGTAATGTGCCAGTCAAACTGTGGGATATGTGATACTAGCTTATAGTATGATCAGTTTTAAATATGCCCTGTCTTAAGAATTCACGTGGTGTCTTTCTGCTCTCATTAGATGGTTACAGCTAATAGCTGTCTCTTTAATGTCATATGCCTTGCAAGGACTAGTGCCTGTATTGGACTTTAAATGTGTGTTATGAGGTATGGACCTCTATGTGTACCTCAGTGCTAAAATGGCTTTTATCTGGGTTGTACAGCTTGTGCATTTATTCCTTACTACCTGCTAATGTTACAAAATACCCTTAAAGTGAGCAGCTTTAAGCTCACTTTAAACTTTTAGGAAGGGGGTTTTTACTGCTGTAGGAAATACTCAATGATGTCATAAATGTGACCCCTTATTTTTGAGTTGGCACTGCTGCTTTTTAGGAGTAGTGCAGGGAAAAAAATTGACAGACATTATACTCTTAATCACCCAAATATTTTTAGGGTGTATCACTAACAAATTTACTCAGTGTGATTTCCTCTTCTGATGGCTGATAAGCTGCAGCGGAATCACATTAAAGTACATATTAGTCACTGTGATTCCTCACCACCCTGTACTGACAGTGGTGACTAATCTCTGGGTCTGACTTTCCATTATGAAGTGCAACCTTTACCCTTGGCAACTAGGTGAAGGATTTCACAAAACAGTCTAAAACATTCCTGCCTTCTGTGCTGGCCATCTCATCCTGCAGCTGGTGATCTGCAACTTTTGTGTGAGCTAGGAACAATATGTGGGGCATCAGATATGTTTCTAGGCTATTAACAAATCTTTAAACCTTGCTGCCTCCTTGAGAACCATCTTGCTTTGAATCATGGTTCAACAGCATCTGCAATGCTATAGCAGAATGAAAGCAATTGGCAGTGAAAAGCCTGAGATGCTCACACAGCAAACTATATAAAAGCCTGATGATCCAGGGTTTTTTTTATGGTGCTCTTCTGGAATTATTTTGCCTGGTGAGACTGAGGTAGTACACTGACTTCTACTCTTTGTGGAGTGTTTGTAACAGTCACTTTTAATGAATGGGAAAAAAGGTGGTAAGACCAACATTTCTTTGCCATGTTAGAAAATATGTAGTCATAAAGCACCTTTCTTAGCTGTTATTCAAAAGCAGCTGATTCAGTGCTTAAGTTTGGTTTAGCAGGCTGTTTTGTCCAGATCTGAAATATGGAAGCAGACTCGTTTTGGAGAGAATGGATTAAGATGAAGACTGAATATCTTTCTGAAGTGAAGAAGTTGTGAGGGAGTTTTTAGCCTATTGGAAAAATGTCAGTATTTCTTTCAGCTCAGTTGAAAAGGGATTTAGCAATGTGGATTGGCAGTGAAGGCAGCCAACACTGTCCTGAGCTGTATTTAATAGGAACATAGCCAGGATTTATAGGGAAGTGATTATTTCTCTCTGTGCAGCACTTAGCTGTATCTAGAATACTGTGTCTGGTTTTGGGTCCTTGATCCAGGAAAATCATAAGCTGGAAGCAAGCCCAGCAGAGGGACCGCCAGGATGGTCAGGAGCACAGGTCCTATGAGGGGAGGTGGGAACAGCTGAGTTGCTTCATCCTGAAGAAAAGACTTAGGGGGACCTAAACAGCTCCTTCATACCTGCAAGGAGGTCATCAGGAACATCAGGGACAGGCTTTTCGGGAGGAGACATGAGGGGTATTTACTTTTACAAAAAAAGAAAATAAAAAAAGGAAAGAGAAAAAACCCCAACCAAACAACAAATCACCAAAACCCGCACACCGCAAAACGTTACACACACACACAAAAACACACACAAAAAAAAAACCACCCCAAAACAAAACAACCAAACCAAAACAAAAAGACCACCACCATCAGTAAAAGCCCTAGAATGTTTTCACTGTGGAAGCCACCATGCAGTGGAACAGACTGCCTGGAGAGGTTGTACACCTTTGGAGGTGTTAAAGCTACCACTGGATGAAGCACTGAGCAATCTAATCTGAAGTCATAGCTGATCCTGGCCAGAGGCCCAGACATGTGAGGTTTCTTCTAGCCTGAATTACTCTCTTATTGCTTCAGATTCTGATATGACTCTGACCACGCTCAAAATTTTTGTTTTAAGAGAGATTGTTAACCTGTAAATAAAATGTGTCTTTGTTCTTGCCTATACTTGTGGATTATTGCCAGAATGGGTTACTGTAGCACCAAAAGATAGCAAATAATTGGCATTTAACAGATATTGTGACTTTGGTCCTTGCAAGATAAGGCTAAATAGCGGAGAGGGAAATCTAAGGCTGTGATGATGTCAGGTATGAAGTGCCTTAAAGGTATCAGACTCTTAGTTACACATATGATCCTTTTGAAGTCTGGGGACAAACAGCTTAAAGAGTTTGAAGATGCCTTCACACAATTAAGGCAAACCTATTCATCAGTGTTCAGAATGATATCCACTCCCTTCTCCTTGCTTAGGTAGTCACTGGGGCCAGGTTGGACAGGACTTTGAGCAACCTGGTCTAGTGAAAGGTGTCCCTGCCCATGGCATGGGGTTGAAGCCAAATGATCTTTAAGGTCCTTTCCAACCCAAACAGCTCTCTGATTCTATGAATATTTTTTGTGCTTTTTGGGACTTACTGTTTCAGAAACCTGACACTGCTGTGGAGCAAAGTGAATACTAAGTTCCAGGAAAATGGAAACTAACATCCTTCTTAATAGTGAGATATGTAAAGAAACGGAATTCCACAGAACTGGTAAAACCTGGATTGTACAAATAGTTAACCAGTAACCTTGAAACTTTTCCCCTTTATCTGGGTAAGTGTAGGGATTTAGTCCTTAAGACAGCTTCTTCTGGTACGGTAGTAATCCTAAATTAGAGAATTACAAACTCCCTCTCTCTAGAAGTAGAGGGAGTATCTGCTTTATTTGTACTGCTGAAAAGAATTTTATACAGGGTAAGTAAGTTTATTGCATGTGACAATATGATGATGATCTCAGTTCTGAGAGCATTTTAATGACTATTCTGTAGTACAGCTTCATCTTACTTGCAGTTCTTTAGCATCACATGAGCAAGAAATGTGTTGGCAGCCCATTAGAGAAAGCTGGTAAACTTACGACTTTCAGATAAACTGCAATTCACTTTGTGCATGTATTTGTATGTTGTAAGCATAAACATTGTATAGCTGAATGATGACCACAACTCTGAAAATAATTATACTATAGGGAAACAGAAATGATAAGTAGACCTGTTAAACTTAGTCCTGTTTCTGCATACCTGAGTGTACTTTGCCCAGATCTTGCTGCTTTGCAGTTGTTTTTTGGGGGTGTTTTGTTCGCTTGTTTTTCCCCCGCAACGGTCTGTATGCTGTGAGGCATACATACAGCATGGAAGAAGGGATACTATTAAAACAGACTTCAAATGTTTAAAAAAAAAAATTTAGAAAGAGAAGCCCCAAAAAGCTAGTTTTTATTCTTTGCTGTTAAGGTAGTAGAGGCTACCCAGCTTCTTTTCTAGTTCTGGTCCCATACATACTCCTAAAAATTTGACTGAAGAGAATATAAACTAGCCAGCAGTTGTTTCCTGCTAATTGTGATACAGATAACAGTATGGTACTATAACTTTCTCTCATGTTACCTCTGTGTCATATTTTTCTTCAGTACTTTTACAAACCTTTTTTCTGCAACTACCAAATACAGGAGTATGTTAGAGCTGCCTGAGAAGTTTGAGCCAGCCTTAACAAAAGTAAATGAGGCTTAAAAATACTACTGCTTAGAAACTTTTTCCACCTGGTATATGAATATGTAGCTTTCGTTAATGTCAGAGTGGATCAGTCTTACTGTTCTGGATGCTCTTGTTCCAATAGTGTTGTTCATATATGGCACAACAGGTTAAGAACTACTTATTTGGAAAGCCTGTCCGAAGTGTGACTATTCAGTCCGTAATAAATTATAGAAGTTAAAATAGTTTGAGAAACGTTACAGAAGTTCCAAGTACGGCATGAGAAACACCAATTGTGAGCTAACTTTATGTGAAAATGACCTTTATGTGAAAATCGGATAACTAACATCCGATAAATAAATAAAACTAAATAAAAAGCTAAATAAAACTGCTTGTTATTCTTCTGCTCTAGCATAAAAAGCCAAATGTAGAAAGGCTTTCTTAACATTTTTCTCAAAGCTGTACCCCCAGTCAACTGTTTTCTTTAGAATGATAGCCAAATGGGGATGTGGAGAAATAAAGGAGCTATTTGCATGGGAGGAAGTTGAAACTCAGGATAAACAGTTGGGACCTCTGCTGCTCTTGCATCTTTTTCACTGCTAAGATTTTCCTTTAAATATGTTGTTCCTTGTGGCAATTACAAAGTCTGTTGTAATACTTCTGGTTAAGAAACTCTGCTCCTTGAAAAGGGTATCTATTTTTAGATCGTACTGAAGTTTTTTCCAAAAAGAAAACTTTTTCCTGAAACCTGGGTGTATCCATTACAGGAATTTTATTTATCCTTTTGGGCTACTTTGCTTATTTTGTGTGTCTTTGAGACTCGCCCAGTGGATGTCCCATATCTAAGAGCAATTGGGTTTGATTTTCAGACCCTTGGTGCTGGCAAGATGGCCAGGTCTGAGCATCGCTGCCTGGTTACTGAAGAAGTCTAAGGCCTACTACTAGGCAGTTTATGGGCATCTAGTGGTTTGGATATGGGGGCATTCCACGTTTGACAAAAGAAGCAATTGGATGTTTAACCTAAGTTAACATTAGGACAACATGGAAGCGAAAAGGAAGGCACCCTTTGTGGGTACTTCAGTGTATATGTGAATTGTGTATGGAACTTGGCAGAAAAACCTACATACTTCTGGGGACTTCCTTTTACAGCCTGTAGCAGAAATGATTAGGCTGTTTGTGCTCTTTATCTGTCACTTGTCCAGCCAGTCAGATTGGCAGCAAGGGACTGAAGGCTTCATGCAGAGTGTTTATCTTTCATCAATAGATTCTGCTTTCTTTTAGAGTATGGGAGAAACAGATTGAAAAGGTAATATATTGGAAAGCCTTTATGTTCTTGCAAATCACTGATCAGATGATATATAGCACCTTGAACTATCAATGTAAACAAAGTTTTGACCACAGTATGCACTCTGCTTGGAATAATCTTGATGAGCCATCAGAAGGAGTAGATCAATATGCCTTATGATCCATTTAAAAGTACCAGGAAGGAATACAACTTTTTCCTGGAAGCTGTAGGTGTAATTGCTTTATAGTTAATATAAAAATTTGATTGTCGTTGTACTTTTAGGTTGTTAGGTTATTGTTCAGATGCTCTTTGATCTTTAAGGCTTTCTTGGATATCATTTAAGTATCTGAAAATCTTCCTTTTAGTTATGTTACTAGGAGTTCAAGGTATCTGTGAGGAAGAGAAGGAAATAAGTAAGGCTGCTACTTACGGTGCTGCTCTCTGTTTTTTAGAAAATGCATAATTCTAAAAATGTTTCACTGCAGAATATAAAATATATCCAGTTTTGCTGATCCCTACATCAGTGACCGCTGTGTGTAACATTGTGTTGAGAAAAAGGGTCTTGACTTAGTAGGTGAATGCTAGGTAGATTTATGTTCCAAAACTTAAGCAATTGGATGGGTTCATATTTTTTTCTAGATTGTCACTTAAGCATTCTGTCATATGCTTACCTTTAGTAGGCAGAGAAAACAGAATATCTGTGTGTTAAGGACTTGTGAAAGTTGAAATGTTGTTCTACTACTACAGTTTCAAGTAAGCTGTTGCTTTTGCAGCTGCCCTCAAAAGATACTCTTTGTAGGAAGCATCCAAGAGGTCGTTGCCTGCCTCCTGGCTTAAAC
This sequence comes from Nestor notabilis, assembly GCF_000696875.1. Lineage (NCBI taxonomy): Eukaryota > Metazoa > Chordata > Aves > Psittaciformes > Psittacidae > Nestor > Nestor notabilis. The sequence continues at coordinate 20,084 of NW_009913496.1, read as the reverse complement.
ATCCCCTTCTCCCAGGGTAGCGGAGTTTACAGTATGATTACTAAAAGGGGGAGAAAGTGTCTGAAATCACCACTTGTTTTCTTGGGTGGTGTTTTAATTTGGGGAGATGGAGAGTTGTTGTTCAGGGTGTTTGTCTGCGTAGTTTACGTAAACTTGTTGATCAGGGGTTTAGGAAAGGTCAACCAATGAGAGTGGATTTCAGAAACATTGCTGAGAGTTAATATAGAAATGCTTCTTGGGAGATTTATACAAATAATACTGAAATAGTCATGTTTGGGATCTGAACCTTTACCCTTTCTCCTTTTCAGCAGTAAAAGCAGCAGCTAGGATATCAGTGGGATTTACATGCTGACCATGTTAAATGTCTTCTCTATTTGGGGGAGGAGGGAAGAGGACCAAAACACAAACTCCTGACTTTCCAAGCCTGTTTTGGTTTTAGATTGTCCTTGCTATCAAGCTATCAGTTACTGGACATCAGGTTTTTGCCATGCAGGCTGTTTTTTAGTTAAGCCAAGTTCTGCGGTGTATGGTTAGGTAGAAATTCTAGTTTCCATTATGATAGCTTAATGGTACATACAGCATGGCAAACTGTGGTGCCCTGTGTTGGCATGCAGAGACTTGAAGCCATGGTAGTGTTGAACTTCTCCTAGAGAAACAATTTAAATAAAATATAGTCTGCTGGTAAATATTGAACACTTTGTATACAGTAATACTACTTTTGCCATAGGAGCTGAACAGGTACATCACAAGTAAATGGTTTCACAGAACTTTAAATGTGGTGAGGGTGGGAAATGGCCTTTCTTTTGAATAGAGAAGTGTCAGTTCTGTAGAGGTTAACTGCATTCAGTTCTGTGTAGAAAATGATGTTAAAAACTGTGCTTATCTGATTTAATTTTTATTTTTTCTTACATAATGTGATTTTACTGAATTGGCAAATGCAGCCTGAAATAAATCCTGTGTGATAATGAATCTTGATATTTGTTCCTGTTTAAAAAAATATCAATGTAGATGGATTTTGAAGTAGCTAAATGACAAATACAGATCCATTTTTGGTCTGGTTTACATAGAAGTTACCATAAAGAAGAATCTCATCCAGCAGTGTATTTCTCAGTTCTCTGAAATGTCAGACATTATTTAGTGAGTACTACAGTAGCTGTCTAGACTTTTTTTTGGTGTGTGGGTTTCTTTTGTGTTTGGGGTGGTTGTTTTTGGTGGTGGTGTGGGGTTATTTTGTTTTGTGGGTGGGTTTGTTGTGGGTTTTTTGTGGTTTATTTTTTCTTTTTTCTTTTTTTTTTTTTTTGTGTGTGTGTTGGAAGATTCATTTGGCTGCAAGAAAATATAATAGACCTATCTATCCATGGAAAAGATTTTTCTTCTAGGTGAATCTATATTACTTTATGCCTTACAAAAATCAAATCCTGCAGTGCTCTTTTGTTTTCTGTCCTATCACCTGAACTAACAAGTTTGTCCATATATATCAGACAATCAATGTTAATATCTGTAGCAACCCCAGGGTCAAAAAGGAGATATGGTGTATGCAGTGCCCCATAGCAATAAACTTCAATATTGCTGCAAACATGGATTAATCTTAATTCTGACAACTGATAAAACAAGTGCTGTCATGAGATCATTAAAGTCTGTGGATCTTGTCCTTAAAAAAATGATTTTAAAAAAAAGTTTAAATTGGTACTAGTTCCTAAACTGATCAGAGATTTAAGTTTCTCTGTAACCACGTCTCTAGTTTGCCTTTTGATTCCATATGTAAGTAGCTTTGAGTGGAACTTGGAATAGCATTTTGTTCTGTGTCCCATTACTACTTCTGAAGGTACTCAGAATCTGTTTAGATTTTATTTATTTAATTTTATTTTTGCAGATGGTACAGCTGTAGCGGAAAGACTGGCCTTCATGACTTGCTTTACAGGGTCTGAACAGTGAAAGCACCATGGACACTTTTTAGAGTTTTACAAAAATAGAAAAAATCATCTAGGAAGAACAACATTGGACTTGGAGAAATAAGACTTCAGAGAGCCCGGAAGTTGGTCACTGATAAACCCTATTTGGCCATACAGTGTGGGAATGAATACTATCGAGACAGCAAAGCTTGAAGAGCATATGGAGAGTCAAAACAATGACACTTCTAACGGCTACTCACGACCTACTCTCTCAGTCACTGAAGAGAACAAAAATGGCACTAGCAAACCAAAGGGCTTGTCTAATGGCCTGCGAAAAACAACAAAGAAATATCCTGATTACATCCAGATTGCTATGCCTGCTGAGTCTAGGAACAAATTTCCTCTAGAATGGTGGAAAACAGGCATTGCCTTTGTCTATGCTCTCTTCAACTTGATTCTAACAACTGTCATGATCACTGTGGTCCATGAGAGAGTACCTCCAAAGGAGTTAAGCCCTCCCTTGCCTGATAAATTTTTCGATTACATTGATCGTGTGCAGTGGGCTTTTTCTGTATCAGAAATAAATGGAATGATACTACTTGGATTATGGATATTCCAGTGGTTGTTTCTTAGATACAAGTAAGTAGCTGGGGTTTTTTATTTTTATTTCTCTGCTGTATGTTTTCAGAATGTTTGTTTCCATTGTTATCTTTGGGTACAAGAAATTTTATGGTAGAATCTGTAGCAATATTGTAGAATGGTGCTGGCAGGAAAATGACAAAGGAATGACTGCTTTAGAAACTGTTCCATTGTCTAGGCTGAGTACAGAAACACAGGCTTCTCCTGATTATTGCATAATGGTTCTAAAATCTGAATTAGACACCCATATTGTACCAGTCAAATTTATTCTGGAATTGGGCTTTTAACTGACATGGCAACATTTAATCAAAGGTAATCATGCTGATGTAAAAAAAAATCGCTTCCAAATTTGATGAAGAACCTACTGTCCTCTACAGCTAGATTGGAAGCTTTTTCCTTTGTCTTTGTTTACTTAAACTATACATATTTAAGTCAAGTATGTGCTTATAATATGGGACTAAAAAGAGAAGGTCACAGAGTCCAGGAAAACTGTGCCTGGCTGCACACCCAAGTTAGACTGAGGCCATGTTAAATTGGAGCGAGCTTTGTGGTAGCTCTGTACTATTATGAGCTGGCACTGAAGAAACCTTTGGTTCAGAGAAGTGTGTGGTGAAGAGCTGGGGATGGAGCTACCCTTTAATTCTAGGATTTTAGCTTTCTAATAAAGCTAGAGCTCCATAACGGTTGTATGTGTATCCTGCATGTGAACTTTGTACTCATTCTTTCCCCCTCCCCACCCCTTTCTCTGCTTTCAGATCAATAGTGGGACGCAGGTTCTTTTTTATAATGGGAACTTTGTATCTGTACCGCTGTATTACTATGTATGTCACCACCTTACCTGTGCCTGGAATGCATTTTCAGTGTGCTCCGAAGGTGAGAGTCTTTGCTCCCCAATCCTTTCTTAGTCTCTGCCCAAGTCCTTATGGCTCAGTCTATAAGAGCAAATAGAAGCTAGTGTTCCAGGTGTTATTAAATAACACAAATTACTTTCAGTTGATGTCTTCAGAAACATAGATTGTGCTAAACCAAAAATTGTGAGATACACAAAGAGCCTCAAGTTGTTGATTCGGTTAAGATGCTTTAAAGGAGAGTACCTATGTCAAAATAGTGCTGCTACCAAATTAGTAAACTTGTTCCTGAAGCTCAAGCCACTCTTAATACTGAAGCAATACCTGCTTCATAGATGGTGGGATACCTGTTTGTTCAGTCTTATTCTTTCACATTGGGACAATATAGGAACATAGTGATGAACTACTTACAAATTGGGGTCTATTTTAGAAGATCTTTATTTACATACCACTATTATAAAGACTCAACTGTTTTGTTCTAGTAGCTTGGGGAATGACTTTGTGTGTTGTGGATTGAGAAGTGGGAAGAGGTAAGCAAAGGAAGACTTAACTGTTTCTGCCAGAAGTGCTTATTGCCAGGATTAAAACAGGAGTCATTACTTGAACTCTGGAAAGACATGATAGCTCGTCTGGATTTATATTTTTGTCCCATGTGAATATCTTTCTGATTATGTAAAACTTAGTTATCCTTTTATCTTGCTTGGTTGTTTTTTTTTTTTTTCTTCCCCAGAGTTAATCTTTAAATAGCTAGATGAAATTGAGTGTTTGCCTAGTGTCTATGAGAAATCAAAAGCTGATCCTCATGTATATTTTAAAAAAGAATCCTCTAAATCTGAGGAAGTCCTGACTGAGTTTGTAACCAAATCTAAAATTAAGTGAATTTGAGGGTTTTCTGCCCTGTAGAAGAATTGCTCAGCTCTGAACAAAATGACAGAAGCAGTATGCAAGGTTGTGCTGTATTTGAGCTAGTTTTGAATGGGTTTTATACATTCCATCAGTTGCTATCATGAGATACCTGACCTTATGAATTCTTAATGTGTAACTTTCCAGTATACTGTGCATCTCATTCTCATACAATGCATATTTTTAAATAGCTTGGGAAAGCATAGGCAGACTGCTAGTGTTTCAAACTGATCTTTAGCACCTGTCAGCTTTGATAAGCATGTGCATTTGTTTAAGAAAATGGGAAAGAATATCAAAGAAAATGAAGATGTGTCCTTTTCTCCTTGTCTCTCTGACTCCACGTGTGTTTGGGCAAGAAGTTTACTCAAGTTGCTTATGGTGTACCTTAAACTTTTTTTTTGGTACTCTTTTCTGGTATTGTAGTTGAATGGAGATGCGCAGGCAAAGCTTCAGAGGATCTTGCGACTGATTTCTGGTGGTGGTCTATCCATAACTGGATCGCACATCCTGTGCGGAGACTTCCTGTTTAGTGGTCATACTGTGGTATTAACGCTGGTCTACCTGTTCATCAAAGAGTGTAAGTGCTGGTATTTCAATGGTCTTCTCTTGTTCAAATCCATCGTACTGGGAAAACACATGCTAAAAGTGCATGTAAAACTGTGGCCCTCAAAGCTACTGGTCAGCCATACACAGACTGTACTTGTATGGGTTTGAAATATAAATCATAACTGAGTGGAAATGGAACGTAGTGTAGTGAAAGTGGTGTGGGCTTTAATTAAAGGCTTAATGTGACTAGACATGTATAAAGTGTATACTGGTTGATTGAAGCAAGCTAACTTTTCATTATTCATCGACAGGTTACACATATTTGGGGTAAAACATACTATAGTTAATTAGGTAAATTAGCTCTGCAGGTTGGCTGATACACCTTAGATTTTAAAGGATTTATTTTGTGGCTTGAAGACAGCACCATTGCACACTTAAACTACATGCAGAAGCAAAGCTATTTTTTGTGAAGCGTGCTGTACATTAGTTACTGCAAACAATGAAAAGTTGATTCATGCTCTTTGGATGTCTTCTGCTAGAGTCTCCTACTTTTTGCATTTTGGAGTTGATTGATAAGAATTTGGCAAGCACACAGAAGATATAGCTGGGGTTATGATTTCACCCTTTGCTTTACATTGCAATGGTGCATGGTGGGGAATCAATCTGTGCTGCACACACAGCATCGATTGAAGCTTTAGAGAATAGAGCACCAATTTCTGAATCTGATGTATGGTAAGCAATGCTTGTACCCTGGGAAGTTGGCCACTCATGAATGAATAGTGGGGAGTTCCCTTTTCAGTTCACATATTGGAATTGGAATCTTCTCTCCTACTGTTGTGTCCCAAACTGTGCAAATGCTAGATTGGCTCATGGGAATGTGTAATTCTCACTGAAACAAAAATAAGACTAGCCAGCATTAGCTGAGTGCCTTCCTCTTATGAAAACATTGAGGGTAGGAGGTGTTGCAGTGCTGTGTTCTGCCTTACACAAAACCCATGATATAGACATGTCCGTTTCACATGACAAACTTGAAATCTGCGGATGCAAGACATTCTTCTTCAAACAGGGATATAAGATGCTGTTCATAGTGTGCTGATTCTTACGCCTGGGTGTGTTTTGCGAAGTGAACATCACTGAGGGAATGCCATGTGTAACTCATCAGTATTATTAAAATAGCCTAATACATTCGTTGTTTTGTGTATGTTACTGCAACTTAATGCTGGTCACGTACCCTTTTAGTATCTTTAGTACCAGAAAGATGCAGATAACCCGGTATGTTTGAGGCTTGTATAATTCCTGTAGTTTTATCCTAAGAGGTTTGAGGAATTGTAAGGTACAAATTCTTGTAATAAGCCCTTTGCTGCCTAATTGTTTGGCATATGTTTCAGTGGACTTGTAGTCTATAAATGAGAGATGAATGGCTTTCCTTTCTCTGACTCATATAATTAGCAAAATGTTATCTGAACAAGGGCTTAAGCCCTGTAATTGCTCTGAATTACAGGTTGCTTATGGTACTTTTTCTGTTCTTTTGATGACACGTCTGCAGTACAAGATGCATTCTGAGGTTTTTATTATTTCTGGCTTACTGGATTTTTTTTTTCTGCTTTTCCTTTCATTGTTTGCTGCTTCACTTATTCTCCCGCATTCCAATTTTTTTTCCTCAGAGAAGTTATTTACATTTTTAGCCTTGATTTGTCTGTCTTGCTTGGGGCTGTTTTCATCAGCTGCTTTAGATGACTTGGCTCCTTGTATTTTTAATAATTTTTTTAAGTCAGTAGATAGAGATTTATGTGCAATGTTTCGGGGGGAGCTAAGAGACTTTACTGTCTTAACACATGAAAATTTCAGTCGTCCCACAGAAACTGTTTTGCACAGGCCTCTCAAACTACTCCTGTGTAAGCTTGTTGGGATGAGTAACTGTTCTGCTGGTATTGTGTGAAAGTAAAGGCTGACCATTGCCCCACAAGGCAAAGGGTGCCAAAACCTCCCACTGAGAGTGAAATGAAGCCCGTTAGCCTGTCAGAAGTTATGAATGGTCATGGTGACACCCAAGGCATTTTTCAGTGGGGACAGAGGGGCAGGGGAACTTTTCCATTGAAGTGGCTTAAATGCGTTTTGAAGAATAGCTTCACTCCCATTTGTTAATCTTTAATGAAAGGGTATAAATTCACATACTGTACTTCCCTGTACAGTGTATTCTGTTGCACAGAACAGAAGTTTCATGCAAAATAGTTAAAACCTAGCAATTAAAATACAAGTATCTTTTCCTATTTAATCTGTGATTCTGCTCAGGTTATATCAATTCTAGACATTTTACTTGAGTGTAAGTTTATTTGAGCATAGACTGTAAAAAGAACAGAATTTTAATACACCCAAGTAAATAAAGCATATGTCTTGCCTCAATTCTGTCTCTTGCCCTGCACCCCATACCCTAGAAGTGATTTAACTGGAAAAATTAATTTGATTAGAAAATGGGTGACAGTGTTGTCTATCTCTATCTGTGAGCTCTTCTTGGGTTCATTTTACAAAGTAAGAAAACCTCAGTAAATTTGTGTAATTCTTTAGTCTTGTTTTCTGTGTCAAAACAGGGTTCTTTTACTAGTGTGGTATAAATTAGTTATGCTTTAAAATTGAGTAGCCTGAATTAAATAATTGTAGAATCATTGAATGGTTTAGGTTGGAAAATATCTTCAGATCATCTAGTTCCATCCTCCTTGCCATGGGCAGGGACACTTCACACTAGACCAGGTTGCTCAGAGCCCTATCCAACTTGGCATTGAACTCTGGCAGGGATGGGCATCTACAACTTCTCTGGGCAACCTGTTCCAGTGCCTCACCACTCTCACAGTGAAGACTTTCTTCTTAAACCCAACCTAAATCTCACCTGTTTAATCTCTTATTTTTTCCCCTTCCCTTTGTGGATTGCTATAACAATATATGGCTTTTTTTAATGTGGGTTTTTTTTTGTTTTTTTTCACCCCACATCCTCCCTCCCCCATTACCTTCCTATTTCACAGATTCGCCACGTCATTTCTGGTGGTATCACTTAATCTGCTGGCTAATGAGTGCTGCTGGCATAATTTGTATCCTTGTTGCTCATGAACACTATACCGTAGATGTCATCATTGCTTACTATATCACCACACGGCTTTTCTGGTGGTACCACTCAATGGCTAATGAAAAGGTGAGTAGCAAATACCATTTAGAATCAATGTATAGCCTGGATTTCTTAATACTGCTCAAAGGTCAAAATTAGTTCTTAATTTTGAAATAAAAATAGAAGTTCCATATTGAAGTTTAAATAAATTGGGCAAGTAGTTTTGCTTCACTGTGGTTTAAGTAAACATTTAATGAATTAAGATGTTCTTTTTTGATCTGTGGCTGTTACTAAGTTATTGCAAAAATTATTTTTACGAAGTTAATTTTTGAAATTGCTTAAAAATGTTTTTTGAACTTCAAGGTTTTATTTCTGTAGTTGATGCATACAATAGCCTTTGTTTGTCTAAGCTTATGAATAAACAGTAGTTTAGTCATAAAACTTACGACCAACCTAAGTTACCTAGACCATCCTAAAAATCTAGTGGTAGTTCTGTAACTGTCACTAAAAGTACACTGTTCAGAACGTATCTGCTGCGGTTGTTTTAAGATAGAAGCATAAATCTCAAGCCATTTCAATCTAGTTTTCAACTGTTAGTTCTATCAATGGAAATGTGACATGCCTGAAAGGACTCGCATTCAATTATGTGAGTGCTTGGTCTCCCTGAATTTTGTACAGCAATGAAGCATCTTTTTCTGTTGAAGATGCTTAGTTTGTAGCATACATTTTGACTATAATGTATATGCTACTTCAGTACTTTGGTTTTTCTAGGCTAAATGCACCTTGTCTTCACAGAAATGCATGCAAATATATTGCATTTTTGTGCTGGTTGTGACTCAAGGTAATTGATTGTAATACTTTAAACTGATTGTCTGTTTCCTTTTCTTCTTTACTTTCTTGTGCCAATATAGACTTTAAAGGTCTCTTCACAGACAAATTTTCTCTCTCGAGCCTGGTGGTATCCAATATTCTATTTCTTTGAGAAGAATGTGCAAGGCTCTGTTCCTTGCAGCTTTTCCTGGCCGATATCTTGGCCTCCCAGCTGCTTCAAATCTTCATGCAAAAAGTATTCACGGGTTCAGAAGACCGGAGAGGACAATGAAAAATCTACCTGAAGAAAAAGAAAGCATCTGCTCTGGTTTTTTTTGTTTGTTTGTTTTCTTACCAAAACATTAATGCTGTAACCAAAGTTCTTAAGAGGACTACACTGTAACTGAAGAAGTGGACCAAGCTTCTGTGCAATGGGTTGGAAAGACAATTGTAGACACACATATTGCCATTTCGTATGTTCTCCTATCATCACGCTGTACAGACCTATTCTACTCTTCAGTGCTAATAGAATGCACCGCTCTCGGGACTTGTCTTTTATTAAAGAAAAAATGGAGCAGGACTTTGCTTTACTAATGAGATAGAGGTGCCAAAGCCCACATTAACACTTTCATTATTATCACTCATCCACAGAAGCACCCAGAAATCTCATCTTCGGAGTCTGGAGTGCGTAAGGGCAAAACCATGCTAAAATGTAAAGGCACGGTATCATCATATTGAGGTATATAAAAAAAATAACACAGTTATGGGAAGTGGTTTGTTGCATTATTCTTGCTAATGAAGGTAAGGCCTTTGTGTGACTGGTACAGCTGGAAGCGAGTCTTGACTCTTTTTACACTCTGGGTATGACTATCTTGTGACCCTGAAATCTACTTATCACCATTATCTCCCATATATTCTACTATATAAAGATTTTTACATTTTTATGAGTAATTTTATATCTAAACTGTTGTGCTATCTGATGACTTTGCAAATTGGGAATAGCTGCTAACATCAGAGCTCAAGGAGCCTAAAGTTTTATTTTTAAAAAAGGACACAGTTTCAAAGTTAAATCTTTAATTGCAGCTGGCCTTGTCTATATAGCTATACAGTGCCTATCAGTGTATGTATATGCATATACACACAAAAGCACACACTGCTATGTAGTTAAACACCTATTAAAGAAAACTGCTTACTGGAAAGAGTTACCATACAGTTCTTCATTCAGGCAAAAGTCCTACAGATCTCACTTTGAGGAATGCAAGGCCAGGTCCAAAACAGGGCTATAGTTAAAATAAACTTTTAAATTTTAGTAGCTGTCTCTTGCTGAAACTATGTAGCAGGTTTGCTTGGGAGCCATAGTCCTTTTTTTACATTGTGGGCACATGTTTCTGTAACTTAAAAAAAACCCAAAGAAGTGCCAAGGTGAATACCTACAACAGTAGCTTTTCTTCAAGTATTACCTAAAACCATTTCATATTAAATGACACTGTAGTAGAACTCACATGCAGATTCTCTTTTCTTTCCCCCCTCAGGGTTTCAGTCCGGTTAAAATGGCTATTTACGCAAGTTGGCTGAGAATGTGGGAAATCACCATGGCATAAACTTGTAACAAAACCACAGATTAACAGCTACCTGGTTCTCGTTGGGTTTTGTCTGTTTGTATTGTTGGGAAAGCAAAGTAGAAAATTAGAATGCCACGTTTAACCATTTGTGTTCTGTATTAATTTCTGCAGTTATCTCAATTTTATTTTGAAATTTTCAGTAAATCCTGATAGCAAAAATGAAACTGTGTTAAGTGTTGAGGTGATACTAATATAAGGGAAATGCTGTTTATTTTAAGAATGTCTTGAACTGAGTGACAAGTGTGAACATGAGAACTTGTTTTTAAGAAGTCCAGTTAAACTTATAAAATGCAATACAGAGTATTCAAATATTTTTTCAGTTAAGGGGATCAACTGCTGTGAGTTGTACATGAGAATATTATTGTGCATTTCAAATATTTTTGTGCATTATCAAAGTAATACAATAAACAATGTTCCTTACAATAAGCCCTTGTTAAAACTTAGCTAAGAGAGAAATTCTGCTGATGCTTGGTTTTGTTATTTTAAATAAGCTTCTTAGAATCTTACAACATGCCCGTGGAAGTTGTATGTGTGTGGTGGGGCATGCCCGTGTTCTCATTTGCTTGCTCCTGGCACACTTTGAGCAGCTAAAAAGCCAGTAGCAAAACATTTATATAAAAGTCCTTTTTACATACCATACAAATGAATCTGTTCAATGTCAGTCTGTAAATCTCCCAGCATACTCATGTCAATACTACTTCATAGAGCATAATACTTTTTTCTGAAGCTGAATTCCAAGCTTTGTGGTATCTTAAATATCATCATGTTAAGCCACTTGTAGTAATATTATCTTTTAGAAATCATGAGTGAATTTCATTAGTAGTAATCATGCCTTAAAAATAACAGTGAAAGGCATTCCAGTAAGGAGCAGCTTAAACAGTGATTTTTCATCTGGTGGTTGAATAATAAATACTTTGATAGTCTAGATAGCTAACTGTCTGCATAGCCCCCACCATGTCTCAGTGGGATTTCTCTAATATTCTATAGAATAATAGAATTTATTCATGCAGGATGTTTGTTTTCTTTACTCCTATTTTGGAAGGAAAAAAATATGAAAGTGATGAAATAGAACAAAGTGAAGATTATGGTTTTGTTGGGTAGTGTGAGCTTTCATTCTACTGCTGAATTTGATAGAAACTTCTATTGTAATACAAAACTAAAGTTTAAATGGCAGCCTGAGCTCAAAACTTGATTCCTTTTCTGGCTCAGCGGTCCCTCAACTGCTTAAATTTTCTCCATTGTATCAAAGCCCTCAAAAGGGTGTGTGTGTTTAAATAGCAGGAAACCCCAATTCTCTATTCTCTTGATAGCTTTAAACTGCTTCTGCAAACTTAGATGTTATAAGTGTATTTGAAGACTCTTTAGGCCTACATGTGAGGTGATGAAATGGGGTAAGTAACAGTATATGCTAGTGCTTACTGCTGTAGTAGTTTATCGAATACAAATTACAGATGGTACGTAAAAATTAATTCTAATAACTTGGTGATCATTGTATATACATACTATGGAGCTGAAACATGGTTTCTCATACTAAGGAAAAAGAATTGCAGTGGGCAAAAAACAGGGAGGAAGTAGACTTCACTTAATGTGGCGATTACTTGATTGTAGGCTGATATGGGCTGTTTATGCTAAATGTTTTGCAGCGTGTCCCTGTATATATTTTTCCTAGAGTTACAATAATAATCTTTCTTACAGATATCACACCAGCCTCACCTGTACTGTGACTCTAAATAAAATGCTCCTTCTGTCTACTGAAGAGCAGTTACATGTTGAACTTCCCAAATACTTGAAAACAAAGGCACTACATTCATACATCTGGCATATCAGTATGACTTGGATGCTGTTGGGTGCTTTGCATTTATGAAACAAGCTTTCTTAAATGCCTAACCTAAACTTAGAGCTGGATTTAAAAAGTTAACTTGAGCATTTAAAGAGATGTGGTGCTCTGTGGTCATGATATAGATGTGTAATTCCAATGCCTAAAATGATTAACATGTATTTGAAGCCATTGTAAATTGACATTTTTATGGTATGTGCTTAGCACTCCCATGTGGACGTAAATGGTACTAAATGTTAATCACTCTTCATTGCTCTTTGCTTGGAAAGATAGCTATAGGTGGGGTGGTAGCAAAAAAGGCTGTGCTAAATTTTGCCATGAACTCTAGTGCTGGATTTGCCTCCCTCATTAAAAGAGAGAAAAGGGGAAAAAAAATAATAAGGAGGGTAAGAGAAGGAAGGAAGTAAACCCCCAAGACTCTACATGTTAAGATACACTACATTCATGTAATAGAGAAATAAAGCTCAGTAGCAGAGACAGAGCGGGTAAGTATTTTTAGAGATGAGAGAGAATTATCTTAATTAGATTACTGCAAATCCACTTATCTGTATCTTAAGTCAGAATCTGTTCAAACACCAGCTTTCTTCCATCATTAGTATCTGGCTAGACAATTTATCCTATGTTGTTTGGTACTAACCCCAATTTTTTTTTTTTTCCTCCATTTTCGTAGATATGAAGTATGATTTACAGTTCTAGAGACCAGATCCATTAACTTCAGGGCAAGGTGAAGTCTTCCCATTTTACTTTAAGTGAACTTTCCCACAGCTCTTTTTTTAACTTGCAGAAAGCTATCTTAAAGATCCAGGGGTAATTCTGAAAAGAAGTCACATCTGTAAGATGCACTGGAACCATTTTTTCGTTTTCCATTTGCTGGCAGACTTAACTGTAGATCCATGATAATCTTGATATTTTTAAAACACGTATTTTGGACTTACCTAGAAGTCTTCTATAGGCACACAAAAACTAGAGTGATACTCTTGAACACTGCTGAGTTTAGGTGTTCTATACCAGGCATTGTAAAAACAATGTCTTGAATTCAGTTCTGAAGAAGGGGGTCTTAAAAATAAATACTTTTGTTGGACACCACTCAAATGAGTGTTGCTGCTTAAGTGCATGAGAAAAATATCCTAACATGCCACTGAAATAACTTTGTTTATAAAGTCAGCCTTCATATGCTACTTTATGATGCTTCCCAGCGTCCAAAAAAAAAAACCCCCAACCCAGTTGTACTGAGAAACTGAGAATGAAGACAAAGGCTTTTGTTCTGCTATTTACAAGAAAAACGAAGATGAAAACATTGAAGTAGATGATGATCATATATTGCTTTTTTCTCAAAATAGATTTAAAACTACACCCCCAAATTCCAAGTAATATGTAATTAAAATTGTTTATATGTAATAGTGCTGAAAAAACCCTATAAGGAAATGGGCAGTATTAAGCATTCCACAGTACAGATGTGTGTTTGTCCTGTGGGCTATGCTAGTTCTCATCTATAACTTAAATGTAAAAAATTCAGTGGGAGATGCTTAAAGACCTTAAAATATTTAAACATGATCGGCAAACTTTCATAAGCTCTTGTTCCAAGCTGTCACTATTAGTTTCTAAAACAAGAATGAAGTGCTGCAGTGCTTAAAACATACTGAAGCTTTTTCTAGCTGGCTCAAGTTTCCATGGATTTAACAATTTGATTAAATCTTACTAACCTAGAAAGCAGCACTGAAGAATTCTGGGCTAGTTACAGGTAACTTAAATATGGTAAGAAAAAGTTCTAGTTCTGAACTAATCTTCTATTTTGGTAGATAATCTTTCCTAACAAAACACTTAGAATGCCTGAATGATGTTCTGAGATGAAGTAATAATATAGTGCTATCTCTAGTATTTATCTGAAGTACTTACGTGGAGGATCCTTTCCTTTGTAAAAGGAGGACTTGTTTACAATTAAAATATTTCAATTCCTAAGGACTTGGAATTTAGCACATACTATGAGAAGTTAATTTTCTGTGACTCTGCTGTGGGCTAATCTTTAACTTAAAGATGCAAGCCAGATAGGAGGAGAGGGTGAACCAACTCTTGCTGGAAGTAGTTTGTGACTCTCTGAGTTCAGATTATATTGGCTACGTGATACTGGCAGTCTTATCCATACCATAGTAGAAAAAAGATATTGTATTATACGATTCTATGTAGTGTTCACTTATTTTCAAATGATTCTCTGTTGGTTGGCCCAGTCATTTCCCTAGATGAGGAGTGTGTTTGTCCTTTTCTTGCTGTGCAGTTAGTCATAACTGGTTTTAGTTCTAGTAAATGTCGATGGGAAAAAAAATGTAGATCCATTGTATACAGTACCTAAGGTGTTTTTTAAAATCTCTGTGCATGGGTTTCTTCTAGCAGGAATAATCTTTCAAGCTATGCCTATATAATAATAATTACTGTAATTGTCCTGTGCATAATAAGGTCTTTAGGAGGTTAGTATTTGTGAAACTGCAACGGCATTACACAAGAATCTCCTTTGTGCCAATTGAGATTATTTTTCATAAAATAACTGCTGAATTGTGTCTGAAGGTGACTCTTCCCCCTCCTCCCTCCCTCCTCTCCCCCCCCC
>NW_009913496.1:0-5260 GCF_000696875.1 Nestor notabilis | reverse complement strand
TTTCTCTACTAACTCCTTCCCCTCCCCCTTCCCCTTTTTTACTTAATATTGTTAAAGGAAAAGTGGTCAGAAACCAGTCTGAAGTAAAGGCATTTTGAGTAGCTGGGGACCCAGGCACCGTGCAAGTACGTGTGCGCAGGGAGGGCGCGCTCTGGCATATGCAGTACTGGATGCAGTACACGGGCTTCTCTGGGAAGATACTCTAGGTTTTACTTGTGTAATAGGCTGTGAGCTATCTTTGCTTGTCCTTTTGAGATTCTTTCAGACTTTGAGCACAGTACCAAAGGTGGCAGTAGCTAAAAAAGTGTAGTGAAGATCACGTACAAACTGGAAAACTGTGATAGGGGCTGAAAAGGCAGACCACTGTAAAACCAGTCATCAACTGCATTCTAATCCAACAGAATATATAATCTGGTGTTACTTCAAGCATGTGAGCGGCATTTAAAATGAGTGGTTCTGTATGCTTTTTAAATTAGTATTACTATTATTGTTTAAATAGCAGCAGGAGTGCTGAAAACATCAAGAGGGAATCTATCTCCCTGATGATTTTTATATCTATCAGTGAAGTTTTTGTATATGGACCTTAAATAATATTGCCAAATTCCAGCCCCTCTTCCCTTCTGAGTAACTTGTTCTCTGTGCTTTGTTACTTCCATAAAAACTGAGTTTGCATTCCACTTTTTTTCAGTTTGTTGCTACTCAAAATGGTGTTTATACTTTAGTCTAGGCAGCTTTGGGCTCCTGTCTTCACCTGCCTCTGTTGACTGCCATTTCTAAGTGGCTCAATACAGAAGAGTAGGATTTACATTTGAGAAGGCTCCAAAATTCACAGTAAAGCCAAAAGGTATTCTTGTCAGATACGTTTGCACAATTTGAAACTTGAAATTATTTTCAAGTACAAAAATCTAACATCCTAGGGCATACTTTCTATCTCAGGAATCAATTCTTGCTTTTTTGATCCTTAGTACATTAATTTGTGTTTATTTTCCTAATGTGGGAGAACGTGTGAGAGATGTAAGAAAGATAAACTCTAGTGGTTTTGTGAGGTCAGGGTCACATTAAGGAACCTGAAAGTCAAAGAGGAAGTAACGGTTTGCGGTTCTGCTTCCCGTGTAAGTTTGAGGAGAACTCCAAAGACTTCTGTAAAAGCAGTACAGGGACATCACTTTTAACTGCATCATGGTTTCATCCTCATCGGCTGATCAGCGTGATTTCTCCTAGGTTTAATCCACAGCTCTATGCATTAATTGGAGCTATGTATCCAACCTGGAAAAAAAACAGGCAAGAAAAGCTGTTGGCTGCTGAGGAACCTTAGATGGTAATATAGGAATGCTGTAATGCTTGTGTGATAAGGAGTATAACATGGCCTTTTTATAGCTTTAGGGTCCAGTTCTGCAAATGCATAACACTACAATATCAAATGATACTACTTGGAGATCTTTTGTGCTGTAGTTTCAGTTCCTACTGCAACTGTTTCAAACTGGGCCTTGTTTTTATGTAAACTGTTTATAATTAGTAAGAGTTGGGGGTTTTGTTGCAAAACTTTCAGGATGACACTTTCTAACACCTCAGTTGCTTTGGTTAAGTGGATGACAACTGAGTGTTGTGGCTTGCTGGATACCATGAGATACTGATGTTGCAATCTCTGTTCACTGTGTTAAAAAACCCTACTGCACTAGTTGTACTTAAAAAAAAAAAAAAAAAAGGCAATAATGTGAGCATCTTGTAGCTTTTCTCTCCAAAGGTGCTGTCTGTCATGAACACTTGCACTGCTGACCATGAATTTGGTAAAAACATGTTAAAGAAATTGTCATATGTGATTTACTCAGCACATACAAGAAACTTCCCATGGTCAGCCTGTGTACTAACAAATGCAATACTTTGTTGGACTACTTACATGACCACATACATCTTAAAATTAAAACCCTATGTTCATTTATGGTGCTAAAGTTATCTTAAAAATTATCAAGAGCTGAACTTCTCTTCTTACCCATGAACACTAAGGGAAGCTGTTGTGACACCTTTTCAATAAAGCAAATTTTCTGTACATCTTCAGCCTGTTCAAAATGCTTTTTATATAAATGTGACCTTTTTCTATTTCTGCTTTATGTAAAAACTGCAAAACATTATAGCTTTTTTTTTTTTTCCCAGTGCAGGAGAGCGTTAGGAATGCATGGATTTAGACTACATGTGCAAGATAAAATTTTCATACATGCTTAGGATAGCTAATCTTCTGAAACTCAGAAAATCCAAGAATTGTACAGGATCAAGGCATAGGCTAATAGTTTTTAAAGGAAAAAAACCCCAACAAAACAGTTTTCTGGCTTCATTGTTTGGAGCCTTGGAGATGCAGAGGATGTGAAATGGACAAAACTGTATTAGGAGAACACTGATTATGCAATGTAGATCCATGAAACTTCTGAAAAAACTCCAAACTTGTGACAGAACATGACAAGGTAACCGTATCTAAAGAACAGACGTGAAACTTGACAGAATTACCAAGGCATTTCGTAGTAGGGCATCATAAAAACACATGAAAGCACCTTAAACTAGGACTTTTTACATTGTGAAACAGCAATGTAATTTTCTAACTTTGTTTCAAAGCTTCACAGGCAACCTTCTCTTAAGACGGAAATCTGAATCTTGTGCTTTCTGGTGCAGAAGATACTGTTGTGTTCTCTCTCCTACCGTCTATGGAGAATACAGAGCCTTTAGCTCTTCTTAAAAGCCCCTTACTTCTCAGCTTGCAGTTGTAAAAGTATCTGCCTATAACACATTTAGAAGTGCTACTCTAGTCAACTCTGAAATAAGTATGGTGCCTTTAATTGATGGGGACATGTGAACATGCAGAGTGGGTACTATGTCCAGGCGCGCACTGGTGAGCAAGCAGGGTACATGTATAAGGGCACACCTTGGAACACAGTTTAACTCCCTGCTCTGAAGTAGGTTAACACCCTGAGGTTCTGGTAACTAAATTGCTATCTTTCATATACTGGAATAAGTTCTCTTGAATTACTTGCACCTACTACTTCAAGAAATACAAATAGGTTTCTCCAGGATCTATTCTAAAGAACTTCTGTGACTGTGCAAAGAATATTCCAGGTCTAGAGTAACTTAATTTAAAGCAGAAACAATCCCACTGTCTGGATAAAAGCAGGGATGGCTGGGGTTTTGTTGAGTAAAGATGGATCGTCTAGTAGTGATAGCCTATATTGTGTCTTGCTACTTGTCTCAGTGCTTGCTTTGACAGTAGGACACTTGGAAGAGTCAAAGATAGAACCAGGTCATCCGTAACAGTTCTAAGCCACACTGAAATACAACTTTTCTTATTTTTTCATTACTAGATGCTTCAGAGAAAAATGTGGGGTTTTTTGGCTTTTTTTCCTCTTAATTTACCAAAGAAGTACTATCCTTATAAAAACATTGAGACAGATGCTGTATGCTTAAATGCCCTGCACAAACAAAACCTTTGTGAGCATGTGAAAAGCACTGCGCTGAGAGCGGATTTTTAGCATTAGCATCTGATGTGAGTTACAGAAACATGTTTGTCACTGCACTGCTCTAACTCAGAACTTTACAACAATTTCAGTATTTTTTTGACAAAGGTTTTTTTTGTGAAAAAAAGTGCCTGTGGAAATAAAAATCCAAAAGTTGCCTGCAAGCTTAAATAAAGCTTAAAAAACCCACAGCCCATACTTAAAGAGAATGGGTGCTAACTCAACAATTGTATAGAATAACTAGTCAATACTCATAAGTGTTAGGAGGATTCAAAGGCAGAGGTAAAGTCTGAGAAAGGAGTATTATGTTGCTTTTGAGAATTTACTGTATTAATTAAACTTCCAATGTTTCTGCTTGGGCCTTAGCTCTGTGACTAATAAAAATGAGTTAATGGTTAAAGGAAAATTAGTTAAACTATTGTATTTTTTAAAACACTCATTTTAATGACAGTCTTTGGTGGGGTTTTGCTTGTTACGTGGAGGGTGAATAGATTTTCCTTAAGTGCAGAATTAAATAGGGGTGGTATTTATTATACTGATATGAAAACTGAGGAGTAATGATTTCCAAGGAAAGAATTATAGTGCTAAAACTTGTATATGTAGTTATTTGGGGTATGCAGAATATTAGTGAAGTACTTGGTTATATTTTGCTATTTTATGCTTTAGAGGCTATTTAGTTCTAATTTTAATTGGAAAAGCTGAATTTAATGTTGCAACAGCTTACTATTTTTAAGTAGAAACATCCATTTAATGATATTTCAGAGCAACCTTTACAGTTGATCCGTAAATTCACTTAAAACTATGAAAATAGTTCCCTTTTTTATCAAACCTAATGTGAAATTTAATGTCTGGGCAACCCAAGACTGGCCATATGCCACTGAAATCTAACTTTCAACTGCATATGGAAGCAAAGACACAATTTCTTTAGCGTTACTTCTCAACTAGACTGAGAAGGAAGGAGGCCAGATTGCTCTTACGTATAGAAAATAGGCAAACCCACTAATGTGTTTCAGCTCTGCTGAATAGCTTAGCTTCTTTCTTTGAGACTGCAGCACTTAAACTTTGAGACTCACATTTAAAATGTCTTTGATTCAGATAAATTTTCACCTGTTATTTTTCTAATAGATACATTTCATTGGTGTACATTGTAATTAACTACAAAAATGCTGCATTCTGTTCTGCCAATTTAAATGACGTCTGGTTTTCCCTACTTTGTTTAATCCATGGCTAGTAAAATGTCTGTTTTCTGTTCATATTAGACTGAAGAGATGTTGCATCCAGTTGCCTTAATTGCTTGGAGGAAAACTGACCTTAACCATTTGAAGCTTTATGTATTTCTAAAATTGCTCTAACTTGTGTATAATTGCAATAAAACCTTTTTAATAGAAACCAGCCACTGTTTAAAGAACCACTTGTCACTATCTTTACTGAATGTTCAAATATTTAAAAACAAACAAAGAAACAACACGTTTTAATGGGTAAACGCCACTTGTTCTTTCCATTTGGGGATCACTTTAAAGGTAGTGTACTTGTGGTTTGCCCATAATGCTTTTCTCTTAGTGAGGGAGCATGAAGAGCACCTGATACACGGGGGTGGAGAGACAAGAACTGAAGCCCTATTTCCTCTCTCCGCTGCTCTCCATTTATTTGGGAAAGGGAAGAAGGATTTATCTGCATTTCCTTTCCTTCCACCCCCTACTGCACCTGCGCCGGTGGCGGCGTGTGGAAGTTCCCCGGCACCTCCCGCCGCTTTTCCTCCGCTC